>NW_026611198.1:0-84689 GCF_029633865.1 Lampris incognitus | reverse complement strand
TCCAATTAACATTCAACATTTTAGCTTAATGGCTAACTTTTTGTTCATAATATTTTACTGCTCACTTCTAAACATTAGTTACAAAAAATTAAATGTTTTTCTTCTAATATCTTGCCAAGTGATCATTCTATAAGCAGAATAATTCAACCGTAGTTGTGTGATAAAGAATTTTTACATTCTCCATTTTGTGTCATGTGGTTCTTTATTTTGTATTGTAGTTTAAAATACTTTCATGCATAACTTGACGTGGATTATCTCTTGCTAATTCAGTCACGCCCCCAGAGAATGTTCATAGGGGTGGCCAAATGGGGCCACTGAAAATCTTGGGGTGGCACATCAAAACCAACAGCCATGACTGAATTTCAGGAATTCTATTATGCTGTTGTAGTATACTGTATAGGCTAATTGAAAACTGCCAACATGAGAGTTAAGGAATCGCCTACTGAAATACTTTGGTTTCTTATTTTTTTCCAGTTAATTTTACTACATATCTGATGTGCATAGACTAATACCGGTACAGTTAACATTTTGAGTTCCACAACAGTTCTGTTTTAATGTGTTATGTATCTGTATATATTGTAAAGTGTTAGATGATTCATTGTTAGATTGTATATGTGTGACGCAGTGACGGACGATCAGAAGCGACTGGCTGCCTGGCTATGCATTTGTTACTTTCTTTGACATGAATTATTATGAAAAATATACATTATTTATTTAAATGAACGGCACCCAATGTAAAATATCAGATAGAAGGATATTATGGTTAATCAGAAGCATATTCTGCATATGCGACTTGTGGCTGGGGGGAGGGGGGGCAGCAGGGGGGCCAGGGATAGTATCAGGGTGGCCGTGGCCACCCCTGGCCACACCTTGGGGGCGCCACTGTGCTAATTCTGTCCCCCCTTTGTTATATCTTAGGAAAATATTACTGATGGCCATTGTCTGTTTAAATAGAGGCACTTGATAAGGAGGACCTTTCTTTCCACAGTTTTTGTCTCTGTCATGGTTGGTGAGACTTATTGACTTTGGGTCATGTTCAGAAACCATTTAATAATTATAATGACTAATGTTATTCTATGCCGTCCTGTTTAGATCAACAAATTTATCATTTCTTATAATGTAAGAATTCCCTTATATATATTTTAGTAAAGAGAACAAAGCACTTACACCCAACATAGTTTCTTCTCTGTGCAGACCACCTAAGGCATCGAATATTTTTCCAAATACTCCATCAACTTTGCTGTGATTCCATCAGCTGATTAGCACATCACAACCACCCTCTTTAATGTAACAGGATGAATGTACTTTTCCAAAACAATGGTTTCCACATTTTTGTTTGTTGTCAATGATATTCATAACACAATGCAATTCTTCTTCAGGTTTTCTCCATAAAAGACAAACTAACAAAATAAATAAAACTAAATACTAGTTATCTACAATATTAAATGTGTGATTCATTTGCAAAGTTTAACCAGCATGCATTCAACTGTACATGAATCACACAAATAATAATAACATAACACTTGGTCATTGTTTCCAGACAATTCCCCTCAACAGGAATATGATGTAAAATGTGTTGTACTGTCTGAACCTGTCAGCAGCAGTAATAACAGGGGATTGGTCATCAGCCCTGTCACTCTGAACAAGCCCCTCCTTCAAATCTACCACTTGGTGTTGGAGCTAAAACCAGGTTCCACAGTGAGACACAGGAAGTCCTCTCTGGTCACTGGAGCTCATAGTTACTGAACAGAAGAGCTATGAGCTTCCTGCTCATCTCACTGCTGTTGGCTGCTATGTGCTTTGGTAGGACACAACTCTTTGTTTGCTTGTTATTAATCTGAACTTTGTCTTGTTGATTCTTTTCCTCACACTGACACCGTCTGTTGTTGTCCCACAGAATGCAGAGCTCAAAAAGACAACGTGCTCCAACCCAAAGGAGGTGTGACTGTTAGTGAGGGAGAGACAGTAACACTGGACTGTCACTATAACACCAGTGGCTCAAATACATATCTTTTCTGGTACAGACAGGCTACAGACGACAAGCCCACATTCATTCTGAGCCGCTCTAGTTTTGGATCAGGGGACACAGCGGACGGGTTCAAGGAGAGATTTGATTCCAGCCTGGATTCCAGCTCAAGATCAGTTCCTCTGAAGATCCAGAGTCTGCAGCTGTCTGACTCTGCTGTGTACTACTGTGCTCTGAGGCCCACAGTGACAGGAAACTGCAAGACGTACTACAAAAACCTTTAGAGTGTATATCAAGAATACAGACACAGCGCAATGAGAAACGAGATCCACTAGAGGGCAGTATTCACATTTTAAAGTCATTGGTTCTTGTTGAAGAAAAACACATTGGACAGTTTGACAAGCCAGCTTCATACAACTGCTGATTTGTCCAATGTGTCAATCCAACATTCAAAAACATTTTATTCTGCATTGAAACGTTAAACTGTCTTGATAAATAAAAGTATTAATGTCTTCTGTAGATTCGTTTAACAAATTCTGCATTGTATTCTAGTGTTAGAAGAAAAATAACTTGATGGAAGTCAGAGCTTGGTGGTTCCTTGATGGAAGCGAGACTGCTTGACTAATCCATGGGACAAGTAGCAGTGTGTATGGTGACAGGTGAGTGGTGGTGTTTAGTCCTGCTTATTTAACAGCTATTCTTTCAAGACTCATTATTTTAGCTCCCTGTCTTACTTTTGAACACGCATACAAAACATGGTGTTCCCTGGTCGTCACTATAAATCGTTCACCACTGTGATGAGAGTCATCACTTCTGTTCACTTGACAGTGAGGAGTTCCACCAGGGGGAGTTAGTGCGTGGGAGGATCACGCTAATCCCCCCCCCCCCGGCGCCCCGATCGACCAGAGGAGGCGCTACTGCAGCGACCAGGACACATACCCACATCCGGCTTCCCACTCGCAGACACGGCCAATTGTGTCTGTAGGGAGCAAGCCGGAGGCAACACGGGGACTCGATCCAGCGATCCCCGTGTTGCTAAGCAACGGAATAGTCCGCTACGCTACACGGACGCCCTGAGAGTAGTCATTTTAAATGAAGGCTTTATTTGGTTTTAAACCACAATAGTTGGTTTCTACCTTGTCTGTTCTTCACATGGCTTGTGGGCCTGTACGTTCACTGAATGTGGTGCTGGAATGTAACGTGCAATGTATCTTAGGATGCTTTATTTATTTGTTTGTTTGTTTGTTTGTTTGTTTGTTTATTTCTTCATTTATTTCTTCTTTTAATTTGTAATTTGTGATATTGGGCTATACAAACCAAATTGACTTGACTTGACTGTGCATATTTATCTTTCGCCTGGTCCTCGTGTGAGTCTGCTTGGATGGCCACACGATGGCGCCAGTGTGCATCTCTTGCCCATGTACTGTTCTGTCTCTTGTCTCTGACATACTGCTGCTTGCTGCTTGTGTGTGAGCTTGTGTATGGTCTGGGTAGATTGTGGAACTGAATTGTCCTTCTGGGAGAAATAAAGTTGTCTGAATGTGAATCTGAAGTACACAGTGCAGACAAACCTTATGGCTCTGCTGAGAGTGAGCATCAGGTATTTTAAGTACACATTGGGTCAGCACATGTTCAACAGGTTGATTTTACACTTGGCCCAGCAAATGCCCCCATTCATAATGTACCCCCCACCCCACCCCCAAAACAAAAGAAAAAAGAAAAAGAAGAGTGGCTGATAACACTGGAGGGTGAACATTTTCAGCATGATGGGGGAGATGTTGGGGGAGGAGAGGGAGGAGAGTAAGTCAGCAGATCTGCTGTTTCATCTGATAGTGAAAAAACGTGTGATTTAGTGTAGATATGCAACTGCATCCACTTTGGACATCAGCCGGTTGGTTTCTTCAGTCATGATGTCATCAAAGTGACTTCCTCAGCCTCTGAGACAAAGACACTGACAGTCTCCTAGATGAATGATGACACGTTTCTCCCATGAAACCTTGTGTCCAGATGAACTGATTCAACTTTTCTGGGATTCTACACCTGGATGATTGAGCAGGCATCAACATATTCATGTGTAGTATTCTAGTTTTAGAAGAAACACAACAATAAATCCCATACTGTCTCAAATATAAACCCAACCACAAAAGATAAACTACATGATGACAGGAGAAGAAAGCCAACCTGAAGGTAATATAAAATATTTAATAATAATAACTCTATTCTATCAACATTCCTTTAAGGTGAGATTATCCTTAAGACATGATTAATTGATTGTTTTATTTGAATATTCTTGCTAAACCTATCTGGAGAGTGACTTGTAATAAGCTGTCACAGTTGATCCAGTCATTGTTTCCTCTTCAGCAGGAAGTGGAGTTTGACAGACAGGGAAACAGATCAGATCTCTGAAACCAGCACATCTTTAACTAGGTGATTGTTGCTGTGCCACAGTTTCTGTTTGACGTCTGACATCAGCCATGCAGTTCCTCCTACCACTTGTTTTATTCACTGGCTTTACTGGTAAGAAACACTTTGGCAGCTCAGTATTTGTTAAACTATGAATCCCTTTTTAACAGAAAATAATAATGAGATAGATTCAATATATGACATGATTATTGACTTTTTAATCATTTCTTCCCATCTGCAGGTTCCAGTTATCAGCAAACCATCCAGTCCCTCCAAGACAGAGTACATGGTCTAGAAGGTGCCAAAGTTACTCTCTCCTGTAAATACTCCTCAGCAAACTTCTTATTTTGGTATCGCCAGGACGCAGGAGAACCACCACAGTTTCTAATATCCTCCACTAAATCAGGTTCAATAATGAACAGAGCAGATACAAACTCCAGACTGTCTGTTAAAGTGAATGAGACTCAAATGGATGTGGAGATGTCCTCTTCTGCAGTGACAGACTCTGCTGTGTACTACTGTGCTGTGAGGCCCACAGTGACAGGAAACCCAGAGTCACTGTACACAAACCTGACAGTGTCTGACAGAACATTTACACACTTCAGCTGCTTCGGTCCTTTAACAGCTGATCAATCAAGTAGAGTTTTAATATCAGCTCATTAGAAACAAGGTGAGATATTTAGTATCTCTAATCATAGCATTACCATGGAGGATCCTTGTTTCTGGTTGATGGAAGGTTTGCGTCAAAACCTTTTAATGCACACATAGTTCAGCTCAAGGTTAAATATTGTTATAAATTCACACGCAGGACAAGAAGTTGCTGCACAACATGTTGAATTAGTATTGAGTCCAATTAACATTCAACATTTTAGCTTAACGGCTAACTTTTTGTTCACAATAATTTACTGCTCACTTCAAAACATTAATTACAAAAAATTAAATGTTTTTCTTCTAATATCTTGCCAAGTGATCATTGTGTAAACAGAATATTCCAATCCAAGTTGCCTGATAAGGAATTTTTACATTCTCCGCTTTGTGTCATGTGGTTCTTTATTTTGTATTGTAGTTTAAAATACTTTCACACGTAACTTGACGTGGATTATCTCTTGCTAATTCTGTCCCTCCTTTGTTATATCTTAGGAAAATATTACTGATGGCCATTGTCTGTTTAAATAGGGGCAGTTGACAAGGAGGACCTTTCTTTCCATAGTTTTTGTCTCTGTCATGGTTGGTGAGACGTATTGACTTTGGGTCATGTTCAGAAACCATTTAATAATTATAATGACTTATCTTATTCTATGTCGTCCTGTTTAGATCAACACATTTATCATTTCTTAAAATGTAAGAATCCCCTTATTTTTTTATTTTTTAGCAAAGAGTACAAAGAGGTGAAGGGTCCATCATGACATTGATTTTTAAACCCCCACCACCACAACAGTACACAGACCAAGACAAGGGGAGGAGTTAGAGAACTGAATGTCAAAGACTTCATGTTGGAACTGAAGAGCTGCTGAGTTATTTTCACTTGGTGATTCAATACACTTCAGTCATGATGTTACTCCATTTAATCTGGCTGATGATATCTACCTTTCATACTGGTAAATATGAAATGGAACAACATACATCCTAATATTATCCATAAGGTACTTCCATGGATTATTGTGTTTGTAAAAACTCATGTGTCTATCTAGGGCTCTCTGAGGATTCAGTTACACCATTTCATGATAGAATTCTGGCTTTGGAAGGAGACAGGGTCACTCTCTCCTGCAACTACTCTGTCTCTACAGACAACCTCTACTGGTATCGACAGTACTCCAGCTCACCTCCACAGCTTCTCATCATGGAATATTCAGAGAAAGTACCAGGGTTGACTCTTAAGCATGAGAGAGAAAGAAAAGCGTTTCATCTGGAGATGTCCTCTGCTGCAGTGACAGACTCTGCTGTGTACTACTGTGCTGTGAGGCCCACAGTGACAGGAAACCCAGAGTCACTGTACACAAACCTGACAGTGTCTGACAGAACATTTACACACTTCAGCTGCTTCTGTCATTTAACAGCAGAACAATCAAGTAGAGTTTTCATACCCACATAATGGAAATAATGTATCAGAGTTCATAACTGGACTGTTTTTGCACGTTGTGCAAATATAGTTATCTTTATATTTAAGTTTAATTAAATATAACTTCTTGTTCATTCAGTGGAACTGGATTAGTGTTTTCTTTGCCTCCGTTTTGTATTTTTTTACTATAACTGTGGATGAGATGTGGTCATGGCTTTGGTGCATCTTCAGGACACCATCAGGATACTATTTGACAATGTTCATGATCAATGTTTCTCATTAACTTGATAGAGACGGTTGGACCTCCACCTTCCTATGACATTAGTTACATCACATGAATGACTGACTTCAAGCCTTTAACTTTAGTTTTCATGTTGGCTGGAGTCTGGTTTCATGACTCATATCTTTGTTTACTTGTTGTCATTTAGTCCATTCAGGTTCTTCATAGTGATGAAGAGTCATGTAGAGCTGAGTGGAATCACAGCTGAATCCTCAGAGATACACTGAGATGCTAAAAGTTCTTCAAATTATGAAAACAGATCAACAGTCTGAGGATGATTTTAGGTTTCAGACATCTACAATTAAAATGATGAGGGAAAAACAAACCTTTATTTCTTTCCAAACACTCCATCAACTTTGCTGTGATTCCATCAGTTTATTAGCACATCACACCCACACTCTTTAATGACACAGGATGAATGTGCTTTTCCAATACAAAGATTTCTGCATTTTTATTATCTATGTTATTCACAACACAATGCAATTATTCTTCTGGTTTTCTCCATAAAATGCAAAAGAAAAAAACAAAAACAAAAACAAAAAACAAAACAAATCAAAAACAAAATCCAAATAATAAATAGCTCAAATCTTAAATATTTGAATATTAAATGTCCTTCATTTCCAAAGATGAACCAAAATGGATTCAACTTTATACGAATCACATAAATAAGAACAACATAATACGTGTTGATTGTTTTAAAGACAATTCCCCTCAACAGGAATATGATGTAACTTATAAATTTTAACTTATTTTAAACTTATTTTTAGCTGGGTCTTCATGTGTGTATATCTTATACTGTGTTTGCTGTGTTTGTCTGTGTCTGTCTTGCACTGTTTGGTGAAGCCACAGCCCTCATTTCATTTTTAACATGTGCCTGCACATTGTTTTTAATGACAATAAAATTGAATTGAATTGAATTGAAAGTAAAATGTGTTTTACTGTCTGAACCTGTCAGCAGCAGTAATAACAGGGGATTGGTCATCAGCCCTGTCACTCTGAACAAGCCCCGCCTTCAAATCTACCACTTAGTGTTGGAGCTAAAACCAGGTTCCACAGTGAGACACAGGAAGTCCTCTCTGGTCACTGGAGCTCATAGTTACTGAACAGAAGAGCTATGAGCTTCCTGCTCATCTCACTGCTGTTGGCTGCTATGTGCTTTGGTAGGACACAACTCTTGGTTTGCTTGTTATTAATCTGAACTTTGTCTTGTTGATTCTTTTCCTCACACTGACACCGTTTGTTGTTGTCCCACAGAATGCAGAGCTCAAAAAGACAACGTGCTCCAACCCAAAGGAGATGTGACTGTTAGTGAGGGAGAGACAGTAACACTGGACTGTCACTATAACACCAGTGACCCAGGTGCATCTCTTTACTGGTACAGACAGGCTGCAGACGACAAGCCCACATTCATTCTGAGCCGCTCTAGTTTTGGATCAGGGAACACAGCGGACGGGTTCAAGGAGAGATTTGATTCCAGCCTGGATTCCAGCTCAAGATCAGTTCCTCTGAAGATCCAGAGTCTGCAGCTGTCTGACTCTGCTGTGTACTACTGTGCTCTGAGGCCCACAGTGACAGGAAACTGCAAGACGTACTACACAAACCTTTAGAGTGTATATCAAGAATCCAGAGACAGCGCAACGATAATCAGATCCACTAGAGGGCAGTATTAACATTTTAAAGTCATTGGTTCTTGTTGAAGAAAAACACCTTGGACAGTTTGACAAGCCAGCTTCATACAACTGCTGATTTGTCCAATGTGTCAATCCAACATTCAAAAACATTTTATTCTGCATTGAAACGTTAAACTGTCTTGATAAAGAAAAGTATGAATGTCTTCTGTAGATTCGTTTAACAAATTCTGCATTGTATTCTAGTCTCAGAAGAAACATAACTTGATGGAAGTCAGAGTTTGGTGGTTCCTTGATGGAAGCGAGACTGCTTGACTAATCCATGGGACAAGTAGCAGTGTGTATGGTGACAGGTGAGTGGTGGTGTTTAGTCCTGCTTATTTAACAGCTATTCTTTCAAGACTCATTATTTTAGCTCCCTGTCTTACTTTTGAACACGCATACAAAACATGGTGTTCCCTGGTCGTCACTATAAATCGTTCACCACTGTGATGAGAGTCATCACTTCTGTTCTCTTGACAGTGAGGAGTTCCACCAGGGGGAGTTAGTGCGTGGGAGGATCACGCTAATCCCCCCCCCCCCCCGACCAGGCGCCCCGATCGACCAGGCGCCCCGATCGACCAGAGGAGGCGCTAGTGCAGCGACCAGGACACATACCCACATCCGGCTTCCCACTCGCAGACACGGCCAATTGTGTCTGTAGGGACCAAGCCGGAGGTAACACGGGGACTCGAACCGGCGATCCCCGTGTTGCTAAGCAACGGAATAGTCCGCTACGCTACCCGGACGCCCTGAGAGTAGTCATTTTAAATGAAGGCTTTATTTGGTTTTAAACCACAATAGTTGGTTTCTACCTTGTCTGTTCTTCACATGGCTTGTGGGCCTGTACGTTCACTGAATGTTGTGCTGGAATGTAACGTGCAATGTATCTTAGGATGCTTTATTTATTTGTTTGTTTGTTTATTTCTTCATTTATTTATTCTTTTAATTTGTCATTTGTGATATTGGGCTATACAAACCAAATTGACTTGACTTGACTGTGCATTTTTATCTTTCGCCTGGTCCTCGTGTGAGTCTGCTTGGATGGCCACACGATGGCGCCAGTGTGCATCTCTTGCCCATGTACTGTTCTGTCTCTTGTCTCTGACATACTGCTGCTTGCTGCTTGTGTGTGAGCTTGTGTATGGTCTGGGTAGATTGTGGAACTGAATTGTCCTTCTGGGAGAAATAAAGTTGTCTGAATGTGAATCTGAAGTACACAGTGCAGACAAACCTTATGGCTCTGCTGAGAGTGAGCATCAGGTATTTTAAGTACACATTGGGTCAGCACATGTTCAACAGGTTGATTTTACACTTGGCCCAGCAAATGCCCCCATTCATAATGTACCCCCCCCACCCCCAAAACAAAAGAAAAAAGAAAAAGAAGAGTGGCTGATAACACTGGAGGGTGAACATTTTCAGCATGATGGGGGAGATGTTGGGGGAGGAGAGGGAGCAGAGTAAGTCAGCAGATCTTCTGTTTCATCTGATAGTGAAAAAACGTGTGATTCAGTGTAGATATGCAACTGCATCCACTTTGGACATCAGCCGGCTGGTTTCTTCAGTCATGACGTCATCAAAGTGACTTCCTCAGCCTCTGAGACAAAGACACTGACAGTCTCCTAGATGAATGATGACACGTTTCTCCCATGAAACCTTGTGTCCAGATGAACTGATTCAACTTTTCTGGGATTCTACACCTGGATGATTGAGCAGGCATCAACATATTCATGTGTAGTATACCAGTTTTAGAAGAAACACAACAATAAATCCCACACTGTCTCACATATAAACCCAACCACAAAAGATAAACTACATGATGACAGGAGAAGAAAGCCAACCTGAAGGTAATATAAAATATTTAATGATAATAACTCTATTCTATCAACATTCCTTTAAGGTGAAATTATCCTTAAACCATGATTAATTGATTGTTTTATTTGAATATCCTTGCTAAACCTATCTGGACAGATTATTGTAATAAGCTGTCAGAGTTGATCCAGTCATTGTTTCCTCTTCAGCAGGAAGTGGAGTTTGACAGACAGGGAAACAGATCAGATCTCTGAAACCAGCACATCTTTAACTAGGTGATTGTTGCTGTGCCACAGTTTCTGTTTGACGTCTGACATCAGCCATGCAGTTCCTCCTACCACTTGTTTTATTCACTGGCTTTACTGGTAAGAAACACTTTGGCAGCTCAGTATTTGTTAAACTATGAATCCCTTTTTAACAGAAAAAATAATGAGATAGATTCAATATATGACATGATTATTGACTTTTTAATCATTTCTTCCCATCTGCAGGTTCCAGTTATCAGCAAACCATCCAGTCCCTCCAAGACAGAGTACATGGTCTAGAAGGTTCCAAAGTTACTCTCTCCTGTAAATACTCCTCAGCAGAATACTTATATTGGTATCGCCAGGACTCAGGAGAACCACCACAGTTTCTAATATCCTCCTATAAATCAGGTTCAGCAATAAAAAGAGCAGCTTCAAACTCCAGACTGTCTGTTAAAGTGAATGAGACTCAAATGGAAGTGGAGATGTCCTCTGCTGCAGTGACAGACTCTGCTGTGTACTACTGTGCTGTGAGGCCCACAGTGACAGGAAACCCAGAGTCACTGTACACAAACCTGACAGTGTCTGACAGAACATTTACACACTTCAGCTGCTTCTGTCCTTTAACAGCTGATCAATCAAGTAGAGTTTTAATATCAGCTCATTAGAAACAAGGTGAGATATTTAGTATCTCTAATCATAGCATGACCATGGAGGATCCTTGTTTCTGGTTGATGGAAGGTTTGCGTCAAAACCTTTTAACGCACACATAGTTCAGCTCAAGGTTAAATATTGTTATAAATTCACACGCAGGACAAGAAGTTGCTGCACAACATGTTGAATTAGTATTGAGTCCAATTAACATTCAACATTTTAGCTTAATGGCTAACTTTTTGTTCATAATATTTTACTGCTCACTTCAAAACATTAGTTACAAAAAATTAAATGTTTTTCTTCTAATATCTTGCCAAGTGATCATTCTATAAGCAGAATAATTCAACCGAAGTTGTGTGATAAAGAATTTTTACATTCTCCACTTTGTGTCATGTGGTTCTTTATTTTGTATTGTAGTTTAAAATACTTTCACGCATAACTTGACATGGATTATCTCTTGCTAATTCAGTCACGCCCCCAGAGAATGTTCACAAGGGTGGCCAAATGGGGCCACTGAAAATCTTGGGGTGGCACACCAAAACCAAAAGCCATGACTGAATTTCAGGAATTCTATTATGCTGTTGTAGTATACTGTATAGGCTAATTGAAAACTGCCAACATGAGAGTTAAGGAATCGCCTACTGAAATACTTTGGTTTCTTATTTTTTTACAGTTAATGTTACTACATAGCTGATGTGCAAAGACTAACACTGGTACAGTTAACATTTTGAGTTCCACAACAGTTCTGATTTAATGTGTTATGTATCTGTATATATTGTAACGTGTTAGATGATTCATTGTTAGATTGTGTATGTGTGATGCAGTGACGGACGATCAGAAGCGACTGGCTGCCTGGCTATGCATTTGTTACTTTCTTTGACATGAATTATTATGAAAAATATACATTATTGATTTAAATGAACGGCACCTAATGTAAAATATCAGATAGAAGGATATTATGGTTAATCAGAAGCATATTCTGCATATGCGACTCGTGGCTGGGGGAGGGGGGGCAGCAGGGGGGCCAGGGATAGTATCAGGGGGCCGTGGCCACCCCTGGCCACCCCTTGGGGGCGCCACTGTGCTTATTCTGTCCCCCTTTGTTATATCTTAGGAAAATATTACTGATGGCCATTGTCTGTTTAAATAGAGATAAGGAGGACCTTTCTTTCCACAGTTTTTGTCTCTGTCATGGTTGGTGAGACTTATTGACTTTGGGTCATGTTCAGAAACCATTTAATAATTATAATGACTAATCTTATTCTATGTCGTCCTGTTTAGATCAACAAATTTATCATTTCTTATAATGTAAGAATTCCCATATATATATATTAGCAAAGAGAACAAAGAGGTGAAGGGTCCATCATGACATTAATTTCTAAACCTCCACCACTATAACACTACACAGACCAAGACAAGGGGAGGAGTTAGAGAACTGAATGTCAAAGACTTCATGTTGCAACTGAAGAGCTGCTGAGTTATTTTCACTTGGTGATTCAATACACTTCAGTCATGATGTTACTCCATTTAATCTGGCTGATGATATCTACCTTTCATACTGGTAAATATGAAGTGGAAGAACATACATCTTAATATTATCCATAAGGTATTTCCATCAACTATTGTGTTTGTAAAAATCCATGTGTCTATCTAGGGCTCTCTGAGGATTCAGTTACACCATTTCATGATAGAATTCTGGCTTTGGAAGGAGACAGGGTCACTCTCTCCTGCAACTACTCTGTCTCTACAGACAACCTCTACTGGTATCGACAGTACTCCAGCTCACCTCCACAGCTTCTCATCATGGAATATTCAGAGAAAGTACCAGGGTTGACTCTTAAGCATGAGAAAGGAAGAAAAGCGTTTCATCTGGAGATGTCCTCTGCTGCAGTGACAGACTCTGCTGTGTACTACTGTGCTGTGAGGCCCACAGTGACAGGAAACCCAGAGTCACTGTACACAAACCTGACAGTGTCTGACAGAACATTTACACACTTCAGCTGCTTCTGTCATTTAACAGCAGAACAATCAAGTAGAGTTTTCCTACCCACATAATGAAAATAATGTATCAGAGTTCATAACTGGACTAATGTTTTGCACTTTGTTAAAATGTAGCCGTCTTGATTTTTAAGTTTAATTAAATATAATTTAATGTTATGGAACTGGATTAGTGTTTTCTTTCCCTCCGCTATGTATTTTGTTACTATAACTGTGGATGAGATGTGGTCATGGCTTTGATGCATCTTCAGGACACCATCAGGATACCATTTGACAATGTTCATGATCAATGTTTCTCATTAACTTGATAGAGACGGTTGGACCTCCACCTTCCTATGACATTAGTTACATCACATGAATGACTGACTTCAACCCTTTAACTTTAGTTTTCATGTTGGCTGGAGTCTGGTTTCAGGACTCATATCTTTGTTTACTTGTTGTCATTTAGTCCATTCAGGTTCTTCATAGTGATGAAGAGTCATGTAGAGCTGAGTGGAATCACAGCTGAATCCTCAGAGATACACTGAGATGCTAAAAGTTCTTCAAATTATGAAGTTTCAGACGTCTACCATTGAAATGATGAGAGTAAAACAAATATTTATTTATTTCCAAATACTCCATCAGCTTTGCTATGATTCAGTTTATTAGCACATCACAGCATTACTGTTTAATGAAACAGGATGAATGCACTTTTCCAAAATAACGATTTCTGCATTTTTATTGTCAATGTTATTCATAACACAATGCAATTATTCTTCAGGTTTTCTCCATAACAGACAAACTAACAACAACAAAAAAAGTCCAAATAATAAAAATCTCCAACATTAAATGTGTGAATTATTTACAGATTCACCAAAATAGAATCACACAAATAATAATAACATAACACTTGTTCATTGTTTTAAAGACAATTCCTCTCAACAGGAATATGATGTAAAATGTGTTGTACTGTCTGAACCTGTCAGCAGCAGTAATAACAGGGGATTGGTCATCAGCCCTGTCACTCTGAACAAGCCCCTCCTTCAAATCTACCACTTAGTGTTGGAGCTAAAACAAGGTTCCACAGTGAGACACAGGAAGTCCTCTCTGGTCACTGGAGCTCATAGTTACTGAACAGAAGAGCTATGAGCTTCCTGCTCATCTCACTGCTGTTGGCTGCTATGTGCTTTGGTAGGACACAACTCTTTGTTTGCTTGTTATTAATCTGAACTTTGTCTTGTTGATTCTTTTCCTCACACTGACACCGTCTGTTGTTGTCCCACAGAATGCAGAGCTCAAAAAGACAACGTGCTCCAACCCAAAGGAGGTGTGACTGTTAGTGAGGGAGAGACAGTAACACTGGACTGTCACTATAACACCAGTGACACAAATCCATATCTTTACTGGTACAGACAGGCTGCAGACGACAAGCCCACATTCATTCTGAGCCGCATTACTGCTGAATCAGGGAACACAGCGGACGGGTTCAAGGAGAGATTTGATTCCAGACTGGATTCCAGCTCAAGATCAGTTCCTCTGAAGATCCAGAGTCTGCAGCTGTCTGACTCTGCTGTGTACTACTGTGCTCTGAGGCCCACAGTGACAGGAAACTGCAGAACCTTCTACACAAACCTTTGGAGTGTTTATCAAGAATCCACACAACACATTGTTAACCCACATCCACTAGAGGGCAGTATTCACATTTTAATCTCATGCTCCTTGTTGAAGAAAAACACACTGGACAGTTTGACAAGCCAGCTTCCTACAGCTGCTGATTTGTCCAATGTGTCAATCCAACATTCAAAAACATTTTAATCTACATTGAAACGTTAAACTCTCTTGATAAAGAAAATTATTAATGTCATATGTAGTTTTGTTTAACAAATGGTACATTCCTGTATCGTATTCTAGTGTTAGAAGAAAAATAACTGTAAATCCCATACGGTCTCACATAGAAAAATACCCCCCAAAAAACTAAGTGACTAAAGGAGAAAAAGGCCCATTTAATGGTAATACAAAATATTAACTTATAATTTGCTATTCAATTCATTAAATATTAGATTAACCTTAAACCAGGATATTTTGATTGATTTATTTGTATATTCTTGCTAAACCGATCTGGCCAGTAAACTGTAATGAGCAATCAAAGGGAGAGACCAAGACCTAAACTTGAAGGCCTCACACAGGGAGGCAAGGCCTTCACGAGATACTGTACTGAATGAAGGATGGGTTTTGATTTCAAGTGACTGGTGAGTCCTACTCTATTAATTATCTATAGAGTTAATTAAGATTATTCTTGACAATGCTCAAATTTGTAGCTGTGAGATTTATCACCTAATTTTTGCAGCATGCAGTACAGACTTCTCTGCTTGACTGACTCTTTACGTCCTATAATTCCCTCCCAGAGCCTTCGTTTCCACCTACAGTGGCACCCCACAGGACTGTTTTGTCCGATAGCTCCCCCACTGGCCTCTTCTGTCATTAAACCTCTTACCAGGAGTTTTGCCCATACAGACTACTATTAGGCACCGGGCCTCTTATCCACATGACATATTACAACTTGACCTGGATGTGGACCACAGTGTGCTAACTCCACTAGTTAAATCAGGTGTTTATACGTGCACAACCTGTCAGAAGTTTTCCCTCTACAATATCTGATCTATTACCAACAAAGCCCCTCAGGTCAATAACGCCATCACAGAGCACAAACTGGACTATTTATGTCTGACGGAAACCTGCCAGTCACAGAATGACTTTCTACAGCTAAATTAAACAAACTGGTTTACATATCCAAACCTTGGTGTTCGGGCAGAGGAGGCGGCCTTGTGCAGATTTATTGTGATAGTATAAAGCTAACACCACTCTCTCTACTTGATCACTCTTCCTTTGAACTGCTGGCTGTTAAGCTCTATGGACCTTCACCCACCATTGTTGCTGCTCTCTACAGACCACCGAAGGCATCGAATATTTTTATCACTGAACGCTCAACAGTTTTAACCACCCTTAATACAATGTCTCCCTATATAATCCTAATGGGGGATTTAAATATTCATTTTCACAACACTGACAAGATATTCACCACACATTTTAATGTGATGTTAGATTGCTCTGATCTAATGAAATATGGCAACTTTACAACCCACACCAAGGGTTATATCTTTGACTTGGTTTGCTGTTCCGGCATCGCGCCATATAACATCACTTCTGCTGAACTACCCATCTCCTGTCCTTCGGGTGAGATGTTAAACTGAGGTCCTGACTCACTGTTGTCATTAAAGATCCCAGGGCACTTATGGCAAAGAGTAGGGGGTTCCCTGGTGTCCTGGCAAAATTCCCAACCTGGCTCTCTATCTGGCCACCGAATGATGCCCCTATGTAATTGGCTCAATGATTCCTCCCTCTCCACCTCAAGCTGATCAGTAGAGGCAACTGATAAGGCGATCCTTTCTCTCCACTGTTTTTGCTGTCTCTGTCAGGGTTGGTGAGACTTACTCACTTTGGGTCATGTTCAGAAACAATTTAATAATTATAATGATTATTCTTATTCATAGTCATGCTGTTTAGATCAACGTATTTATCATTTCTTAATATGTAAGAATATCATTGATTCTATTTGTTTCTGAGTAAAGAGAACACAGGGATGAAGGGTTCCTCATGACATTCATATATAAACCTCCATCTCCATAACAGTAGACAGACCAAGAAAAGGGGAGGAGTTAGAGAACTGAATGTCAAAGACTTCATGTTGGAACTGAAGAGCTGCTGAGTTATTTTCAGTTGGTGATTCAATACACTTCAGTCATGATGTTACTCCATTTAATCTGGCTGATGATATCTACCTTTCATACTGGTAAATATGAAATGGAAGAACACATATCCTATTATTATCCATAAGGTATTTCAATGAAATATTGTGTTTGTAAAAACCCATGTGTCTATCTAGGGTTCTCTGAGGATTCAGTTACACCATTTCATGATAGAATTGTGGCTTTGGAAGGAGACAGGGTCACTCTCTCCTGCAACTACTCCATCTCTTCACCGAACAACTTCTACTGGTATCGACAGTACTCCAGCTCACCTCCACAGCTTCTCATCACGGACTATTCAGAGAAAGTACCAGGGTTGACTCTTAAGCATGAGAAAGAAAGAAAAGCGTTTCATCTGGAGATGTCCTCTGCTGCAGTGACAGACTCTGCTGTGTACTACTGTGCTGTGAGGCCCACAGTGACAGGAAACCCAGAGTCACTGTACAAAAACCTGACAGTGTCTGACAGAACATTTACACACTTCAGCTGCTTCTGTCATTTAACAGCAGAACAATCAAGTAGAGTTTTCATACCCACATAATGGAAATAATGTATCAGAGTTCATAACTGGACTAATGTTTTTGCACTTTGTGCAAATACAACCATCTTTATATTTAAGTTTAACTAAATATAACTTCTTGTTCATTCCGTTGGAACTGGATTAGTGTTTTCTATACCTCCTCCATGTATTTTGTTACTATAACTGTGGATGAGATGTGGTCATGGCTTTGATGCATCTTCAGGACACCATCAGGATACTATTTGACAATGTTCATGATCAATGTTTCTCATTAACTTGATAGAGACGGTTGGACCTCCACCTTCCTATGACATTAGTTACATCACATGAATGACTGACTTCAAGCCTTTAACTTTAGTTTTCATGTTGGCTGGAGTCTGGTTTCAGGACTCATATCTTTGTTTACTTGTTGTCATTTAGTCCATTCAGGTTCTTCATAGTGATGAAGAGTCATGTAGAGCTGAGTGGAATCACAGCTGAATCCTCTGAGATACACTGAGATGCTAAAAGTTCTTCAAATTATGAAAACAGATCAACAGTCTGAGGATGATTTTAGGTTTCAGACATCTACAATTAAAATGATGAGGGAAAAAAAAACCTTTATTTCTTTCCAAATACTCCATCAGCTTTGCTGTGATTCCATCAGTTTATTAGCACATCACACCCACACTCTTTAATGAAGCAGGATGAATGTGCTTTTCCAAAACAAAGATTTCCACATTCTTCTTTATTGTCAGTGTTTTTCATAACACAATGCAATTCTTCTTCAGGTTTTCTCCATAAAAGACAAATTAATAATAAAAAAATCTAAATAATAAATATCTCCAATATTAAATGTGTGATTCATTTGCAAGGATTCACCAACATGCATTCAACTGTACATGAATCACACAAATAATAATAACATAATACGTGTTCATTGTTTTAAAGACAATTCCCCTCAACAGGAATATGATGTAAAATGTGTTGTACTGTCTGAACCTGTCAGCAGCAGTAAGAACAGGGGATTTGTCATCAGCCCTGTCACTCTGAACAAGCCCCTCCTTCAAATCTACCACTTAGTGTTGGAGCTAAAACCAGGTTCCACAGTGAGACACAGGAAGTCCTCTCTGGTCACTGGAGCTCATAGTTACTGAACAGAAGAGCTATGAGCTTCCTGCTCATCTCACTGCTGTTGGCTGCTATGTGCTTTGGTAGGACACAACTCTTTGTTTGCTTGTTATTAATCTGAACTTTGTCTTGTTGATTCTTTTCCTCACACTGACACCGTCTGTTGTTGTCCCACAGAATGCAGAGCTCAAAAAGACAACGTGCTCCAACCCAAAGGAGGTGTGACTGTTAGTGAGGGAGAGACAGTAACACTGGACTGTCACTATAACACCAGTGACCCAGGTCCATCTCTTTTCTGGTACAGACAGGCTGCAGACGACAAGCCCACATTCATTCTGAGCCGCTTTACTGTTGGATCAGGAGACACAGTGGACGGGTTCAAGGAGAGATTTGATTCCAGCCTGGATTCCAGCTCAAGATCAGTTCCTCTGAAGATCCAGAGTCTGCAGCTGTCTGACTCTGCTGTGTACTACTGTGCTCTGAGGCCCACAGTGACAGGAAACTGCAAAACCTACTACAAAAACCTTTAGAGCGTCTATCAAGAATCCAGACACAACGCAACGATAAACCATATCCACTAGAGGGCAGTATTCACATTTTAAAGTCTTTGGTTCCTTGCTGAAGAAAAACACATTGGACCGTTTGACACGCCAGCTTCCTACAACTGCTGATTTGTCCAATGTGTCAATACAACATTCAAAAACATTTTATTCTGCATTGAAACGTTAAACTGTCTTGATAAAGAAAAGTATGAATGTCTTCTGTAGATTCGTTTAACAAATTCTGCATTGTATTCTAGTCTCAGAAGAAAAATAACTTGATGGAAGTCAGAGCTTGTGTTGTGGTTACACCGCCCCGAGCTGCCTCCCCGGCACGTTCAACCCACTCCCCCAGCTCGGACGTGCCGGAAACATCCGAGCGCTCGGCTCGCGCTCTGAGACGAGCGCTGCACTGCACCAGGTGTTTGCCATCATTCATCAGGCACACCTGTGGCAATCAGGCAGCCTTCTACAAAAAGCCTCCCAGAACGTCTCTCAGTGCTTCGACGTACTGAACCCTGCGGTGAAGTTCTGACAAGCCCTCCAGCGTTCCTTGCATTCTGTTTATTCCCCAGTGTCTTATCTTCGTGTCTGTTTCCTCCCAAGACTCTCCCTCCGCGATTTCCACGGCTCCCCGCGTCTCCCTCGTCCCCAGCGACCTTCACGTTTCTCCCCGGACCTCTCCTGCGATCTCTCCCCTTGTCCCTCTACCTGGACCCCTCCTTTCGGACTCGACTTCCCGGATCTCGGACCTGGACTTTCTCGGACAACCCCTCTTGGATCACGGACTGGACTTTCTCGCCAGGTGCACGCACATTTCTTCAACACCTCCTGGTCATTTACATACCGCACCACACATTGGCTAAAAACACTCACACATAGTTATACACGCAAACCACGGGACACCACACATAGTTTATTCACACATCCCACTAACAGAACGCCTTTTTTCACCATACATTTCCCTCCCACAATAAAACCCCCCTTTGTAGACTTAGAAGTCATCTCATATCTGTCTGTCTTGGGTTTCGCCACACGGGTCAGGTTCTGGTGCGCGAGCATAACAGAACGTCGAAGCCATTATGGACCCAGGCAAACCCAAGGAGCGGACGGTCCCTGTGACGCCCCTGAGCCCCGTCCCCCTAGAGGCAGTAGTAAGTCACAGTTGCCAACTTGCCTCTCTCTGCTCAGAGCTTACTACTGCCTTCACCCGTGTCACCGGAGAGATCAGCGATCTTCAGTCCGGCTCCCAGGCCGCGACGAGCACGTTAGATGCCCTCACCGCGCAGATCGCTGCACTCTCCACAGCGGTCTCCAGGATGAGCGACCACCCTGCCCTGGCCTCGGTCTCTGCCCCCAGCTCGGCCTCCGGTTTCCCCGTTCCTGGTCCCGACGTTCCCCCTCCGAGTCAACCCCCACTGGACCCCCGGTGCGAGCCTAACCTCCCCTGCCCCAAGGCCTTCGGTGGGGAGTTCTAGCTGTGCAGGGGTTTCCTTGGTCAGTGTGAGCTCCTGTTCAAACACCAGCCAACTAGGTATAGGACAGGAGAGACCAAGGTAGCCCTTGTCATGTCCCTCCTCAGCTGGGCCATAGCGGCGGTAGGCCATACCGAGCAGCTCGCCTCGGACTATGGTGCCTTCCGCCGCGAGTTCAATCTGGTGTTCGACCACCCAGCTGACGGGCAGGACGCTGCCGGCCGCCTCCATTCCATCCAACAGGGAGCCAGGTCGGTGGCAGAGTATTCCCTGGAGGTAAGGATACTCGCGGCAGACAGTGGGTGGGATGACACTGCGCTCAAGAGCGCGTACAGAAGGGGGCTGAGCGAGCCCATCAAAGATCTTATCGTTCGGGACCGCCCTGCCTCCTTCAACGAGCTCGTCACCCTCGCCCTCCAGATGGACGAACGGCTGCGGGAGCGGCGCCAGGAACGCGCCCCGCGCGCTGGCCCCTCCCATAGACCAACCCCCGTCCGTCCTACCGGTGCCTTCCCTGGGTCAGCGTCCCGTGGGCTCTCTCCACCCTCACACTCCACCTCGCAACCCTGGGTGGCTTCTGGATCCAGGCCGGAGGAGGAGCCCATGCAGTTGGGTCGGTCACGGCTCCCGCTGGAGGTTAGGGAGCAGAGGATGCGTGGCCACCTCTGCCTCTACTCCGGGAGGTCGGGCCACTATATCAAGGCCTGCCCGACTCGCCCAAAAAGACCCGGCTCACTAGTGAGGGGTGTCCTAGTGAGTCTGACGACCCTTCCTCAGCCCCAGCCCAAGAAGGAGCACAACCACCTCTTTCCGGTCACTCTCACCTGGGGTAACCACTCACTGTCTGTTGGTGCACTCCTGGATTCGGGGGCGGACGAGTGTTTGATGGACACCTCGCTGGCCCGGCAGGCCGGCATTCCACTCGTCCCCCTAGACACACCCCTCACAGCCCAAGCCCTAGATGGACGTTCACTAGGTAAAATCACACACAGCACTGCTTACCTCACTCTTTCGGGTAATCACGTGGAAGCTATCCGTTTCTTGGTTTTGCGCGCCCCTGGTGTTAGGAAGACCGTGGTTGGAACGGCACGATCCCTACATCTCTTGGTCTACTGGGCGGATTTTGGGTTGGAGCGTTGCGTGTCATGCCAACTGCCTTCGCTCCGCCCACTCCCCGTCCAGCGGCCTCAGACCCGTGCCTCCTCCCACGGATCTCACTGGTGTTCCTTCCATTTATCACGATTTAGCCCCTGTATTTAGTAAAGAAAGTGCACTTTCCCTCCCCCCTCACCGTCCCTATGATTGTGCCATAGATCTCTTTCCCGGGGCCGCCCTTCCCACCGGTCGGTTGTATAACCTCTCCGTCCCAGAGAAGGAGGCTATGCGCAATTATATCAGAGTCCCTGGCCTCAGGAATCATAAGGCCCTCGTCTTCCCCGGTGGCGGCGGGCTTCTTTTTTGTGGCAAAGAAGGAGGGCAGCCTGAGGCCTTGCATAGATTATCGAATGTTAAATAATATCACGGTGAAAAATAAATACCCACTCCCCCTTATGAGTTCCACGTTCGAGCCACTCACTCACGCCACGGTGTTCACGAAGCTGGACCTGCGCAGCGCGTACCACCTGGTGCGCATCCGGGAAGGGGATGAATGGAAGACGGCCTTCAACACCCACCTAGGGCATTTCGAGTACCTCGTTATGCCCTTCGGCCTCACCAACGCCCCGGCCGTCTTCCAGGCATTGGTCAACGACGTGCTCCGGGACATGCTGAACACGTTCGCGGTGGTGTACCAGGATGACATACTCGTGTTCTCCAGGACTGAGGAGGAACACCACCAGCATGTCCGCCTGGTCCTCCAACGGCTGCTGGAGAACAGGCTCTTCGTGAAAGCCGAGAAGTGCGTGTTCCACTCCGCCTCCGTGGAGTTCCTTGGCCACATCGTGGAGAAGGGGCTCGTCCGCACTGACCCCAGGAAGACCCGAGCGGTGGAGGAGTGGGCACGGCCCACCAATAGGACGCAACTCCAGCGCTTCCTGGGGTTTGCAAACTTCTACCGGCGCTTCATCAGGGGGTTCAGCCGTGTGGCCGCCCCCCTCACTGCACTCACCTCCAACCTCCGCCCCTTCTCCTGGAACTCGGAGGCGGAAGCCGCCTTCTTGGCCCTGAAGAGGCTGTTCACAACGGCTCCGGTGCTCGCCCACCCGGACCCGTGCAGACAGTTCATCGTGGAGGTGGACGCATCGGACACGGGCATCGGAGCCGTCCTCTCCCAGCGGTCGGAGGAGGACCAGAAGATCCACCCGTGCGCCTTCTTCTCCCGGCGTTTCAGTCCTGCGGAGAAGAATTATGACATCGGCAACAGGGAGTTGCTGGCCGTCCACGCCGCCCTAGAGGAGTGGAGACACTGGCTGGAGGGAGCAGGGCAGCCGTTCATCGTATGGTCCGATCACAAAAACCTGACCTACGTACGGACGGCTAAGAGGCTAAACCCCAGGCAGGCGCGCTGGGCTCTCTTCTTCAGCCGGTTCGACTTCACCCTCACCTACCGCCCGGGCACCAAGAACGTCAGGGCAGACGCCCTCTCCCGTCTGTTTCCCGAGGGGTCCCCTGACGCCCCAGACACCATCCTTCCCCCGACCCGGGTGGTGGGCGCCGTCACCTGGGCCATCGAATCAGTGGTGAGAAGGGCCCAGCGCGCCCTTCCCGACCCAGGCAATGGACCCCGGAACCGGCTATTTGTGCCTCCCTCTGTCCGGCCCCAGGTGCTGGAGTGGGGCCACTCCAGCCATCTTGCCTGCCACTCATGGTTGGTGAGACTTACTGACTTTGGGTCATGTTCAGAAACCATTTAATAATTATAATGACTAATCTTATTCTATGTCGTCCTGTTTAGATCAACACATTTATAATTTCTTATAATGTAAGAATCCCCTTATTTATTTACTTTACCAAAACAAAGATTTCTGCATTGTTATTGTTAATTTTATTCATAACACAATGCAATTATTCTTCAGGTTTTCTCCATAAAAGGCAAAAGAAAAAAACAAACAAAAAACAAAACTAAGCAAAAACAAAATCCAAATAATAAATAGCTCAAATTTTAAATATTTGAATATTAAGTGTCCTTCATTTTCAAAGATGAACCAAAATGGATTCAACTTTATAAGAATCACAAATAAGAACAACATAATACGTGTTGATTGTTTTAAAGACAATTCCCCTCAACAGGAATATGATGTAACTTATAAATTTTAACTTATTTTAGAATTATTTTTAGCTGGGCCTTCATGTGTGTATATGTTATACTGTGTTTGTCTTGCACTGTTTGGTGAAGCCACAGCCCTCATTTCATTTTTAACATGTGCCTGCACATTGTTTTTAATGACAATAAAATTGAATTGAATTGAATGTAAAATGGGTTGTACTGTCAGCAGCAGTAATAACAGGGGATTGGTCATTAGCCCTGTCACTCTAAACAAGCCCCCCCTTCAAATCTACCACTTAGTGTTGGAGCTAAAACAAGGTTCCACAGTGAGACACAGGAAGTCCTCTCTGGTCACTGGAGCTCATAGTTACTGAACAGAAGAGCTATGAGCTTCCTGCTCATCTCACTCCTGTTGGCTACTATGTGCTTTGGTAGGACACAACTCTTGGTTTGCTTGTTATTAATCTGAACTTTGTCTTGTTGATTCTTTTCCTCACACTGACACCGTCTTTTGTTGTCCCACAGAATGCAGAGCTCAAAAAGACAACGTGCTCCAACCCAAAGGAGATGTGACTGTTAGTGAGGGAGAGACAGTAACACTGGACTGTCACTATAACACCAGTGGATCAAGTCCATCTCTTTACTGGTACAGACAGGCTGCAGACGACAAGCCCACATTCATTCTGAGCCGCTTTACTGTTGGATCAGGGAACACAGCGGACGGGTTCAAGGACAGATTTGATTCCAGCCTGGATTCCAGCTCAAGATCAGTTCCTCTGAAGATCCAGAGTCTGCAGCTGTCTGACTCTGCTGTGTACTACTGTGCTCTGAGGCCCACAGTGACAGGAAACTGCAAGACGTACTACACAAACCTTTGGAGTGTCTATCAAGAATCCAGAGACAGCGCAATGTTAACCCACATCCACTAGAGGGCAGTATTCACATATTAATCTCATCGCTCCTTGTTGAAGAAAAACACATTGGACAGTTTGACAAGCCAGCTTCCTATAACTGCGGATTTGTCCAATGTGTCAATACAACATTCAAAAACATTTTATTCTGCATTGAAACGTTAAATTCTCTTGATAAAGAAAATTATTAATGTCATGTCGTATTCTAGTGTTAGAAGAAAACATAACTCTAAATCTCATACTGTCTCACCAAGCAGAACAACTAAGTGACATAAGTTTAAGATATTGTGACTTGTTTTTAAGTCTTTAAATGGGCTGGCACCACTTTATTTATCTGAGCTAACACATCATCATACACCAGTCAGAGCACTCAGGTCAACACACCAGATGCTCTTACATGTCCCGAGATCCAGGCTGGAGAATATGGGCGACAGAGCCTTTGCAGTGGCTGCTGCCCTTGATCTCTGGAACAATCTACCAGGACACATCAGATCTGCTCAGACCCCAGAGACTTTTAAATCTGTGGTAAAGACCTACCCCTTCTCGCTGGCATTCAATCCAAGTTGAGCTGGACACCGTGATTTTACTGTGCAAATATCATTTTACTCTTATGTTTAATTATTTACATTCTATGTTCTTTATTTTATTGTGTTTTCGTTACATAATTTTATTATATGTGTCACTTGTTTTATATTGTGTTTTAAGCTTGTACAACACTTTGATCAACTGTGGCTGTTTTGAATGTGCTATATAAATAAACTTGAGTTGACTTGATGTAAAGAGAAAAAGGCCAATTTAAAGGTAATATAATATGAAATTGTAATAGGCTATTCAATCCATTAAAGATTAGATCAACCTTAAACCAGGATATTCTGAGTGTTTTATTCGTATATTCCTGCTAAACCGGTCTGGTCAGTGAATTGTAATGAGCGATCAAAGGGAGAGACCAAGACCTAAGCTCGAAGGCCTCATGCAAGGAAGTTCATGAGACACTTTACCGAACGAAGGATGGGTTTTGTTTTCAAGTGACTGGTGAGTCCTACTCTATTAATTATCTATAGAGTTGATTAACATTGTTGTTGACAATGCTCAAATTTGCAGTTGTGAGATTTGTCACCTAATTTTTGCAGCATGCAGTACAGACTTCTCTTCTTGACTGACTCTTTACATCCCATAATTCCCTCCCAGAGCCTCCAATTCCATCGACGGTTGCACCCCACAGTACTGTTTTCTCCGATAGCTCCCCCCACTGGCCTCATGTGTCATTAACCCTCACACTGGAAGTTTTCCCCATATAGACTACTATTAGGCACGGGGCCTCTTATCCACACAACATGTTACGGCTGGACTGGCATGTGGACCACAGTGTGCTAACTCCGCTAGTTAAATCAGCTGTATATATGCAGAAGGCATGTCATAAGTTTGCCCTCTACAATATCCGATCTATTCCCAACAAAGCCCCTCTGGTCAACGACTTCATCACAGAGCACAAACTGGACTGTTTATGTCTGACAGAAACCTGACAGTCACAAATTGATTTCTGCAGCTAAATTAAACAAATCCACCATGTTTGTTTATGCAAACCTTGGTGTTCTTGCAGAGGAGGCGGCCTTGAGCAGATTTATTGTGATAGTGTAAAACTAGCACCACTCTCTCTACTTGATCAATCTTGCTTTGAACTGCTGGCTGTTGAGCTCTATGAACTTACACCCACCATAGTTTCTGCTCTGTGCAGACCACCTAAGGCATCGAATATTTTTCCAAATACTCCATCAACTTTGCTATGATTCCATCAGCTGATTAGCACATCACAACCACCCTCTTTAATGTAACAGGATGAATGTACTTTTCCAAAAACAATGATTTCCACATTTTTGTTTGTTGTCAATGTTATTCATAAGACAATGCAATTCTTCTTCAGGTTTTCTCCATAAAAGACAAACTAAGAAAAAAAAATCTAAATACTAGTTATGTACAATATTAAATGTGTGATTCATTTGCAAAGTTTAACCAACATGCATTCAACTTTACATCAATCACACAAATAATAACATAACACTTGCTCATTGTTTTAAAGGCAATTCCCCTCAACAGGAATATGATCTAAAATGTGTTGTACTGTCTGAACCATTCAACAAGCCCCTCCTTCAAATCTACCACTTAGTGTTGGAGATTAAACAAGGTTCCACAGTGAGACACAGGAAGTCCTCTCTGGTCACTGGAGCTCATAGTTACTGAACAGAAGAGCTATGAGCTTCCTGCTCATCTCACTGCTGTTGGCTGCTATGTGCTTTGGTAGGACACAACTCTATGTTTGCTTGTTATTAATCTGAACTTTGTCTTATTGATTCTTTTCCTCACACTGACACCGTCTGTTGTTGTCCCACAGAATGCAGAGCTCAAAAAGACAACGTGCTCCAACCCAAAGGAGATGTGACTGTTAGTGAGGGAGAGACAGTAACACTGGACTGTCACTATAACACCAGTGGATCAAGTGCATATCTTTACTGGTACAGACAGGCTGCAGATGACAAGCCCACATTCATTCTGAGCCGCTTTTCTGTTGGATCAGGGAACACAGTGGACGGGTTCAAGGAGAGATTTGATTCCAGCCTGGATTCCAGCTCAAGATCAGTTCCTCTGAAGATCCAGAGTCTGCAGCTGTCTGACTCTGCTGTGTACTACTGTGCTCTGAGGCCCACAGTGACAGGAAACTGCAAGACGTACTACAAAAACCTTTGGAGTGTCTATCAAGAATCCAGAGACAACGCAATTTTAAACCACATCCACTAGAGGGCAGTATTCACATTTTAATCTCATCACTCCTTGTTGAAGAAAAACAAATTGGACAGTTTGACAAGCCAGCTTCCTACAACTGCTGATTTGTCCAATGTGTCAATACAACATTCAAAAACATTTTATTCTGCATTGAAATGTTAAATTCTCTTGATAAAGAAAATTATTAATGTCATATGTAATTTCATTTAACAGAAGATAGTCCTGTATCGTATTCTAGTGTTAGAAGAAAACATAACTGTAAATCTCATACTGTCTCACCAAGCAGAACAACTAAGTGACATAAGGTTAAGATATTGTGACTTGTTTTTAAGTCTTTAAATGGGCTGGCACCACTTTATTTATCTGAGCTAACACATCATCATACACCAGTCAGAGCACTCAGGTCAACACACCAGATGCTCTTACATGTCCCGAGATCCAGGCTGGAGAATAGGGGCGACAGAGCCTTTGCAGTGGCTGCTGCCCTTGATCTCTGGAACAATCTACCAGGACACATCAGATCTGCTCAGACCCCAGACTTTTAAATCTGTGGTAAAGACCTACCCCTTCTCGCTGGCATTCAATCCAAGTTGAGCTGGACACCGTGATTTTACTGTGCAAATATCATTTTACTCTTATGTTTCATTATTTACATTCTATATTCTTTATTTTATTATGTTGTCGTTACATAATTTTATTCTTATATGTGTCACTTGTTTTATATTGTATTTTAAGCTTGTACAACACTTTGCTTCAACTGTGGTTGTTTTGAATGTGCTATATAAATAAACTTGAGTTGACTTGACTTGATGTAAAGAGAAAAAGGCCAATTTAAAGGTAATATAATATGAAATTGTAATAGGCTATTCAATCCATTAAAGATTAGATCAACCTTAAACCAGGATATTCTGAGTGTTTTATTCATATATTCTTGCTAAACCGGTCTGGTCAGTGAATTGTAATGAGCGATCAAAGGGAGAGACCAAGACCTAAGCTCGAAGGCCTCATGCAGGGAAGTTCATGAGACACTTTACTGAACGAAGGATGGGTTTTGTTTTCAAGGGACTGGTGAGTCCTACTCTATTAATTATCTATAGAGTTGATTAACATTGTTGTTGACAATGCTCAAATTTGCAGTTGTGAGATTTGTCCCCTAATTTTTGCAGCATGCAGTACAGACTTCTCTGCTTGACTGACTCTTTACATCCGATAATTCCCTCCCAGAGCCTCCGATTCCATCGACGGTTGCACCCCACAGTAGTTTTCTCCGATAGCTCCCCCCACTGGCCTCATCTGTCATTAACCCTCTTACTGGGGGTTTTCCCCATATAGACTACTATTAGGCACTGGGTCTCTTATCCACACAACATATTACGGCTGGACTGGCATGTGGACCACAGTGTGCTAACTCCTCTAGTTAAATCAGCTGTATATATGCAGAAGGCATGTCATAAGTTTGCCCTCTACAATATCCGATCTATTCCCAACAAAGCCCCTCTGGTCAACGACTTCATCACAGAGCACAAACTGGACTATTTATGTCTGACAGAAACCTGACAGTCACAAATTGATTTCTACAGCTAAATTAAACAAATCCACCATGTTTGTTTATGCAAACCTTGGTCTCCTTGCAGAGGAGGCGGCCTTGAGCAGATTTATTGTGATAGTTTAAAACTAGTGTAGAGCCGAAGGAACGGAGAAGACCGTAGGTTCACACTTTAGCCGTGTAGGCAACTTTCTTTCATCCACGGTAAATCAGAGACAACAAAACCACAGCTCGACTGAGCGGAGGCGGCAAGAATCCTCAGAAAACTGGCTGGACAACCATAACTTAACCCTGCGGTAACCTGCCAGGGCAACCCTGACTTAACCCTTAGTTCCCGGGGTGAATTCTGTCCCCAATACGTGTCCACCACATGAGCCCCCCCAGAATTCGCCCTAGTAATCGAAGTCAGGCAGGCGAGGGGGCCGACAGGCCGTCCGCGGCGGCTCCGGGTAACCGGGGCCGGAGTGTCTCTGGGAGGCACTGACGTGGGCTTGCGGAGGTCGGCCTGAGGAGCAGAAGAGGCAGCGCGGGCCTCCACGGGGGGAGGAGGCGGAGCCGGGGGACGACCGCGACGAGGAGGTTGGGCTAACTCCAACGGCTGCGTCAAGTCCAGGTGTGCAGGTTTAACTCGGTCTACTGAAACATGCTTGGCCGTGCCCCCAAAATCCACCACCAGGTGCTTAGTTCCCCATTCCAGGACGTGGAAGGGGCCGTCATAAGGGGGCGGTGTGCGTCGTGACGGATGAACACGTACTCCGCTGACTGCAGACCTGGGGGCACCTGGGACACCGGAGCGCCGTGTTGGGCGGTAGGGACGGGTGTGAAAGCTCTGACCCCGTCCAGCAAGGAGGCTCGTTGGTCCACAGCTGACCAGGGACGCGTTGCGTTGGGCATGAAATCGCTTGGGACTCGCAGTGGCGTGCCGTACACCAGCTCCGCAGAGGAGGCTTGTAGGTCTTCCTTCGGGGCGGTCCGCAGGCCCAGCATGACCCATGGGAGCTTGTCGACCCAGTTGCAGTCCTTGAGAGTAGCCCGAAGCGCAGCCTTCATGGACCGGTGGAAGCGCTCACATAGGCCGTTCGCCTGAGGGTGGTAAGCGGTAGTGCGGTGAAGCTTGACGCCCAGAGCCTCACCCACAGCACTCCATAGCTCTGAGGTAAACTGTGGCCCGCGGTCAGATGAAAGGTCGGAAGGCGTACCGAAACGTGAGACCCACGACCCAATAAAAGCCCGGGCCACATCAGCAGACGTCGTGGATGCCAGGGGAACAGCTTCAGGCCAGCGCGTAGTCCTGTCCACCACAGTGAAGAGGTAGGTGAACCCATGGGAGGGGGGTAGGGGACCAACCAGGTTGACGTGGACATGGTCAAATCGTCTCTCCGGCACTGCGAAGCATTCCAGGGGCGCCTTAATGTGGCGGTGTATCTTAGCCCGCTGACAGGCAACACACGAGTCGGCCCACGCTTTCACGTCTCTCTTAAGTCCCTCCCACACAAACTTAGCAGAGGTCAGGCGCACGGATGGCTTACCGCCTGGATGAGAGAGGCCGTGCACAGCTTCAAATACGGGGTGTCTCCAGCTGTCCGGGACGATGGGCCTGGGCTGTCCTGTGGAGATGTCACACAGGAGGGTGACACCTGTGTCGCTGAAAGGAACGTCCTGCAGGCGGAGCCCCGTGTCGGAGGTCTGGAGACGGAGGATGCTCGGGTCCGTGGCCTGGTCAGCGGCCATCTGTGCATAGTCCAGGCGTAGGTGGACCGCTCCAATCACTGCCCTAGAGAGGTAGTCAGCTACCTGGTTAGACTTACCAGCGATGTGCTGGATGTCAGTAGTGAATTCCGAAATGTAGGAGAGTTGTCGCTGCTGGCGAGCGGACCATGGCTCGGCCGTCTTGGACATGGCAAACGTGAGGGGCTTGTGGTCCACGTACGCAGTAAACTCGCGGCCCTCTAGCAGGAAACGGAAATGCCGGACGGCGAGCCAGAGACCGAGGAGTTCCCTGTCAAAAGTACTATACTTGCGCTCTCGGGGTGTAAGCTGGCGACTGAAAAAGGCCAAAGGCTGCCAAGTCCCCCCCACCCACTGCTCGTGAACCGCACCAACAGCATAGTCCGATGCATCCGTGGTTATGGAAATAGGCACTGTAGGTGAAGGATGCGCTAGCAGGGTAGCCTGGGAGAGCGCAGCTTTAGTCTCGGTGAACGCACGGTCCCGCTCTGCTGTCCAGTCGACCGCCTGGTTGGGGGACATGCCTTTCAGCGCCTCGTACAGTGGCCGGATGATAAAGGCGGCTCGGGGAATGAAGCGGTGGTAGAATGTCACCATCCCGATGAACTCCCTGAGCGCACGAGCTGTTTGGGGGCGCGGAAAGGCCGCCACCGCTTCCACCTTTGAGGGCAGGGGGACCGCCCTGTCCCCAGTGATGCGGTGCCCGAGGAAATCAATGGCCGTCAGCCCGAACCAGCACTTCGCCGGGTTGACGATCAGCCCATGCTGGCTGAGGCGTGTGAAGAGGGTGTGAAGATGGGACAGGTGTTCTTCCTCGGAGGCGCTGGCGATGAGTATGTCGTCCAAATAGACGAAGATGAAAGGAAGGCCACGGAGCACTGAATCCATCAGCCGCTGAAAGGACTGGGCCGCGTTTTTGAGTCCAAATGGCATTCGTAGGAATTCAAATAGGCCGAATGGGGTAGTCACCGCTGTCTTGGGGATGTCCGAGGGGTGCACGGGAACTTGATGATAACCACGGACCAGGTCGACTTTTGAGAAGACGCGTTTGCCAGACAGGTTTGCAGAAAAGTCCTGGATATGCGGGACAGGATAGCGGTCGGGCGTGGTGGCGTCATTTAGTCGGCGGTAGTCCTCGCATGGGCGCCAACCTCCATCAGGCTTAGCGACGATGTGGAGTGGGGACGCCCACGGGCTGTCAGAGCGGCGGATGATCCCCATGCGTTCCAGGTGCTCGAACTCAGACTTGGCAATGGCGCATTTGGCGGGGTCGAGACGCCTGGCTCTGGCGTAGACCGGGGGCCCCTTCGTAGCAATGTGATGATCCACCCCATGCTTAACGGTGGGTGCAGAGAAGGTAGGCTGGGTGAGGTCAGGGAACTCAGCGAGGAGGTGGTTGAATTTGTCTGCCTCTGAGAGAGAGTTGGCAAGCCCTGCATAGGCCGCTTCCACCCGCGTACATGCGAAGGAGGAGAAGGTTAAGGCGTCGACCAGACGGCTGTTCTGAATGTCCACCAGCAAACCGTAAGCGCACAAAAAATCAGCTCCGAGGAGGGGAAGCGTTACATTGGCCATGACGAACTCCCATGTGAAACGTTGTCCACCAAAACACACTTCTACAGACCGCACGCCGTAGGTGTGGATAGGGCTGCCGTCAGCCGTCGCCAACTGGGGGCCCCGCTCCCCGCCCATGATGTCGACGTCAGTAGCAAGGAGCACGCTTCTCTGTGCGCCCGTGTCAAGCTTTATGGTGGCGTGCTCCACATCTGAAGCATGTTAGCCCTTGTCTCGTGGCATTGTCTCTCGTGGACACTGGCGGTCCCGTGGTTGTGTCCACCGGCTGCACACCCACAGCTCCTGCGGGCGGCGCTGCAGCCGCAGTTCCCCGGTCCATGATTTTAGCGTTCGATGTGACGGATTCAATTAGTCCAGCAATAGTCACAGCCTTTTCCAGAGTTAGGGGCACCTCCAGCATCAAACGCTCTCTTATCTGATTGGAGTTAGTCTTTTCCACCAACTGGTCCCGTAGCACGTCATCCTTAAACGTTTTAGAGTCGCACGCAGCAGCAAGTTCTCTCAGCGCGGACACGTACCGTGCCACTGATTCTCCGTGATGCTGACTCCGTTGTCTAAACTTATATCTTTCAGCCACCACCTTAACAGCAGTGTAGCACTGTAGATGTTGACAGTTGACTAGGACCAGTTCTAGGTACGTAGGAGCAGTTTATAACTAGCATCAAATGATTGGTCATGGCTTTGGTGCATCTTCAGGACACCATCAGCATACTATTTGACAATGTTCATGATCAATGTTTCTCATTAACTTGATAGAGACGGTTGGACCTCCACCTTCCTATGACATTAGTTACATCACATGAATGACTGACTTCAAGCCTTTAACTTTAGTTTTCATGGTGGCTGGAGTCTGGTTTCAGGACTCATGTCTTTGCTTACTTGTTGTCATTTAGTCCATTCAGGTTCTTCATAGTGATGAAGAGTCATGTAGAGCTGAGTGGAATCACAGCTGAATCCTCAGAGATACACTGAGATGCTAAAACTTCTTCAAATTATGAAAACAGATCAACAGTCTGAGGATGATTTTAGGTTTCAGACATCTACAATTAAAATGATGAGGGAAAAACAAACCTTTATTTCTTTCCAAATACTCCATCAGCTTTGCTGTGATTCCATCAGTTTATTAGCACATCACACCCCACACTCTTTAATGACACAGGATGAATGTACTTTTCCAAAACAAAGATTTCTGAATTTTTATTATCTATGTTATTCATAACACAACGCAATTATTCTTCAGGTGTTCTTCATAAAAGGCAAAAGAAAAAAAACAAAAACAAAAAACAAAACAAAACACAAACAAAAACAAAATCCAAATAATAAATAGCTCAAATTTTAAATATTTGAATATTAAATGTCTTTCATTTTCAAAGATGAACCAAAATGGATTCAACTTTATAAGAATCACATAAATAAGAACAACATAATACGTATTGATTGTTTTAAAGACAAGTCCCCTCAACAGGAATATGATGTAACTTATACATTTTAACTTATTTTAAACTTATTTTTAGCTGGGTCTTCATGTGTGTATATCTTATACTGTGTTTGCTGTGTTTGTCTGTGTCTGTCTTGCACTGTTTGGTGAAGCCACAGCCCTCATTTCATTTTTAACATGTGCCTGCACATTGTTTTTAATGACAATAAAATTGAATTGAATTGAATTGAATGTAAAACGTGTTTTACTGTCTGAACCTGTCAGCAGCAGTAATAACAGGGGATTGGTCATCAGCCCTGTCACTCTGAACAAGCCCCGCCTTCAAATCTACCACTTAGTGTTGGAGCTAAAACAAGGTTCCACAGTGAGACACAGGAAGTCCTCTCTGGTCACTGGAGCTCATAGTTACTGAACAGAAGAGCTATGAGCTTCCTGCTCATCTCACTGCTGTTGGCTGCTATGTGCTTTGGTAGGACACAACTCTTTGTTTGCTTGTTATTAATCTGAACTTTGTCTTGTTGATTCTTTTCCTCACACTGACACCGTCTGTTGTTGTCCCACAGAATGCAGAGCTCAAAAAGACAACGTGCTCCAACCCAAAGGAGGTGTGACTGTTAGTGAGGGAGAGACAGTAACACTGGACTGTCACTATAACACCAGTGGCTCAAATACATATCTTTACTGGTACACACAGGCTGCAGACGACAAGCCCACATTCATTCTGAGCCGCTTTTCTGTTGGATCAGGGAACACAGCGGACGGGTTCAAGGAGAGATTTGATTCCAGCCTGGATTCCAGCTCAAGATCAGTTCCTCTGAAGATCCAGAGTCTGCAGCTGTCTGACTCTGCTGTGTACTACTGTGCTCTGAGGCCCACAGTGACAGGAAACTGCAAGACGTACTACAAAAACCTTTGGAGTGTATATCAAGAATCCAGAGACAAAACAATGTTAAACCACATCCACTAGAGGGCAGTATTCATATTTTAATCTCATCGGCTACTTCTTGAAGAAAAACACATTGGACAGTTTGACAGGTCACCTTCCTACAACTGCTGATTCGTCCAATGTGTCAATCCAACATTCAAAAACATTTTAATCTGCGTTGAAACATTAAACTGTCTTGATGAAGAAAATTATTAATGTCTTATGTAGTTTTATTTAACAAATGGTACAGTCCTGTATTGATTCTAGTGTTAGGAGAAAAATAACTGTAAATCCCATACTGTCTCACATATAAACCAAAAGAAATAAAATACAAATAAAATAAAAGAATAAACCAAAAAACTAAATGACGTAAAGACAAAACGGCTCATTTAAAGGTAATATAAAATATGAAATTATAATATTAATGCTATTCAATTCATTAAAGATTAGATTAACCTTAAACCAGCATATTTTGATTGTTTTATTTGTATATTCTTGCTAAACCGATCTGGCCAGTGAATTGTAATGAGCGATCAAAGGGAGAGATCAGGACCTAAACTCGAAGGCCTCACACAGGAAGGCAAGGCCTTCACGAGATACTTTACCGAACGAAGGATGGGTTTTGTTTTCGAGTGACTGGTGAGTCCTACCCTATTAATTATCTATAGAGTTGATTAAGATTGTTGTTGACAGTGCTTGAATTTGCGGCTCAGAGATTTATCACCTAATTTTTGCAGCACGCCCTACACACTTCTCTATGTGACTGACTGTTTAAATCCCTCATTTCCCTCCCATAGCCTCTGTTTCCACCGATGGTTTCACCCCACAGGACTGTTTTCTCCGATAGCTCCCCCCACTGGCCTCATCAGTCATTAACCCTCTTACCAGGAGTTTTCCCCATACAGACTACTATTAGGCACCGGGCCTCTTATCCACATGACATATTACGACTTGACCTGGATGTGGACCACAGTGTGCTAACTCCACTAGTTAAAACAGGTGTTTATACGTGCACAACCTGTCAGAAGTTTGCCCTTTACAATATCCGATCTATTCCCAACAAAGCCCCTCAGGTCAATAACGCCATCACAGAGCACAAACTGGACTATGTATGTCTGACGGAAACCTGCCAGTCACAGAATGACTTTCTAGAGCTAAATTCCGCAACTTTGTTTACACATGCAAACCTCGGTCTTCAGGCAGAGGAGGCGGCCTTGTGCAGATTCATTGTGATAGTATAAAACCAACACCACTCTCTCTACTTGATCACTCTTCCTTTGAACCGCTGGCTGTTAAGCTCTATGGACCTTCACCCACCATTGTTGCTGCTCTGTACAGACCACCTAAGGCTGGAATATTTTTATCACTAAACACTCAACAGTTTTAACCACCCTTAGTACAACGTCTCCCTATTTAATCCTAATGGAGGGTTTATAAATGTTCATTTTGATAACACTGCGTGGTGATGCTAAGGGACCACTCGAAGACACACGTCTGTTAGCATACACTTCTTTACTTGAACAACCCACGTCACACTCCTCCTCCCCTCTTACAGTCACTTACATCCTATCTTGTCCTCTAGCTCCCCCTACTGTCCTCCAACTGCATCAACTTAAGACATCACATATCCCCTTTGCAAAAGATAACATTTATATCATCACCAACTATACATCATTCCGATGCTTATGCTGAACTGCATTAGCTATAAGCAGTCTTACAATAACAACAGAATACCACCTTGACCATAAAACAAATAACAGTTTCGAAATAACAGTCTCATGCAGGCAATACTAGGTCATTAAAAATAACGGATTTGAAATAACAGTTTCACACAGACAGTACTAGGTCTATAAGAAATAACAGTATCAAAATAACAGTTTCATACCAACAATAGGCTATTCTTGTTTTAGTTTACCGTCCCCACATAGCACAGCCCTGTGCCCAAGCAGGTGGCCTCCTGACCCTGACCTCTCGCAGAGGGGGCTGAGCATGTAGTGGGTCAGGCTGGACTCAGCTACAGTCTATGTCAGGCCCCTGACCCTGAAGGGGTAGGGCAGACACGAGATAGGATGCATTCCAGGTGCGCCCATGAGACAGCCTGTAAGTGTACTGGCCTCTTTGCTCATGCACCTGAAGAGGGGAAGAGTACTTTGACTGTCTCTTGCGTAGTTTACCTGGTCTCCTAACTCTGACCCAAGACCCAGGAGGAAAGTGCACCGCTTTTGCTCCTCTCTTCATGTCTGCATACTCCTTCATCTTCCTCTGCTTCTCTTTCACTGTTTGTGCTGTGTTTTGTGCTTGTAGGGATGTGACAGGCTGTGGTTTGTGGAGGCCTGTCACATGGACTTTGGTGTGTGTCTGAAGTCCGTGCAACAGCTCTGCAGGGGAGCATTGAGTGGTGGCATGCCTGGTTGCTCTGCAGAAAGTCTCTGGTTGATGCTGTCCACTCCTTTCCTTCTATTTTCGCAGTCAGCAGACTATACTTCAGACATCGATTAAATCTCTCAATTTCCCCATTGGCCTGGGGGTAGTAGAGTGAGGAGTGTTTGCGTGCAATTCCCCTGTCCTTGTGAAAGGATTCCAATTCCTGTGAAATCAGTTGACTCCCATTGTATGAGATGAACTCTTTTGGGTTTCCTACCCTGCTGAACACTGTAGACAGGAAGTGGATCACTGGATTAATGGCGTATGACACAGTGGCATGTAGAGTTCCACTCAGAGGAATAGGATTGCCTCCGTAACTCACAAGTTTCAGTGTCGGGTGTACTCAGTGGGGTGTTTGGGAAAAGTTGCATTAACATTGCACTTGGAAGGATTGAAACGGCAGAGCCCGTGTCCAGCAAAAGTTCCACATTTTGTGTTGTCTGCCCCTCAACAGCCATCTGTACTGTGCACATTATTTTATTCCCAGTGCGAGCTACAGTGTCTACATTTAATATAGTCACTTCAGACACAGTGCTCTCTACTTGTTCCACATCATCTGTAATTCCACTTACTCTCTTTGCCCCCCTACACACCTTTGCAAAATGCCCCTGTTTCCTGCAGTTATTACAGCGGGCCGTCCTGGCAGGGCAAGATGGGTAGGAAGCTTTATGGTGGCGTGCTCCACATCTGAAGCATGTTAGCCCTTGTCTCGTGGCATTGTCTCTCGTGGACACTGGCGGTCCCGTGGTTGTGTCCACCGGCTGCACACCCACAGCTCCTGCGGGCGGCGCTGCAGCCGCAGTTCCCCGGTCCATGATTTTAGCGTTCGATGTGACGGATTCAATTAGTCCAGCAATAGTCACAGCCTTTTCCAGAGTTAGGGGCACCTCCAGCATCAAACGCTCTCTTATCTGATTGGAGTTAGTCTTTTCCACCAACTGGTCCCGTAGCACGTCATCCTCAAACGTTTTAGAGTCGCACGCAGCAGCAAGTTCTCTCAGCGCGGACACGTACCGTGCCACTGATTCTCCGTGATGCTGACTCCGTTGTCTAAACTTATATCTTTCAGCCACCACCTTAACAGCAGTGTAGCACTGTAGATGTTGACAGTTGACTAGGACCAGTTCTAGGTACGTAGGAGCAGTTTATAACTAGCATCAAATGATTGCAGACCACAGACCAGGGAATAAAGTTTGAACTGCCGGCTTGTTTTTATATAAAGAATTGTAAACATAGACAGAGAAACATACACAATTACACAATAACACAGTGAGAATGGATAAATTCCTTGAAACCTCTTGTTTTATGATTTAACCCTTATTAAACCACTATTTTGAGTTTCAGATATTTTAGATAGATATTTTAGTTCTAATTTAGGATCCTTTAATTCTAATTTGAAGTTGTCGCTTGTTTGAGTTGACAAATTATGTTAATTTGTTTTATGTTCTATTTTGTTCCATTGGGCCTTTAAGTTTCAGTTCTAATTTCCATTAACCTAAGTTACTTAACCAGTAAATCAGAATGCCAAAAGTAACACACAACTGCATTACCCCATGAACAGTATGAATGAGTAATAAACTCAGCCGATACTGCGATTAACAATACAATATCAGATCAAAAATCAAAGTCAATAATCAATGTAGGCTATAATCGGTCCTTTTTGGAAAGTCCGTTGTTGCTCCAATGAGCCCAACTACGTTTTGCAGTAACAAACTGGAAGTTTCAGTCCTACCACAATCCAGGTGCTCGAATCTGTAGGCTGCTGTCCTGAGAATGAGCTGTCTGCAGCCGCAGACAGACCACGTGGATCCAGCAGGGCTCCTATAGGTGGCTCGCCATCTTGTTTCCAGCTTGGGGTAAGAAACACCAACCGCGATCTTCCCAATCCAAGAAAAACCTGGCCTGCATTATAACAGGCGCATCACACACGCAAAGGCGTTAGTTTACATATCTCTCAATAAAATAATCAAAAGAAAACAACAGAAGTACCGACTGACATGGTCAATCTACCCACCGCTAAAACGTGACGCAGTTTAATTTCTGTGCTAATACGCCATGCTGCTGCGGCCTAGCTGGAAGGAGCTAGCTTAGCAACTCGGTTTGCACAAAAGAAAAACACATTCTGAGTTCGGTTCACAAAAGAAAAACACATTCTGAGTTCGGTTCACAAAAGAAAAACACATTCTGAATTCGGTTCACGAAAGAAAAACGTGGCTCCTCAACAATCTTTACACAAGTTATGATCCACAACATAACGGAGCTACTTATAGCTTTAACTAGCCTATGCACACAGACATTGTAAACGGACAGGTTCGGCTAGTTAGCATCGGCTAGTTAGCATCGGCTAGTTAGCAGTTGACTCACCAAGTCCTGGACGACACTCGGACACAACACAAAACCCAGGGCTCGGAGGAGGACCAGACCAACAAAACACTCAGCTTGGATAAAGAAAGAACCAACTGTAGCTCGCTGCCATTTCAAAGCAGAATCTTCTATCTCTCGTTCCAGCGGCTTCTCTCAAGCGTCTGCCTGGCGTTCTGAAACCGGGCTGCTTCTGGGACGTCCTCCCTCTCGAGCAAGGCAGCTGATTGGCTAATCGGCACTGCACGCGCTGCGTTCAAAGAAATAGCAATCTGAACCAACAATATGAATATGAATTTATCGGTACCACGAATTACTTATCTACTGTTCACTATTTATTTGCAAAATGAATAATTATGATTATTTATTATTGTAAACTACTAATAAGACACATTAGCCCCCTAGCTAACGGGTCTGACCCTTTAGCCGAGCGGTTAGTGACGTCGTCTTGTGGTGCATTACACCACAAGGCGACGTCATTATTTATTTTGTCTTACTGACATTGAGAGAGAGGTCGTTATCATGGCACCATATGGTTAAATCTTCCACTTCCCTCCTATAGGCCGTCTCATCACTGTCACTTATTACTCCAATCACTGTGGTGTCATCTGTGAATACAATGATGCTGTTGTTGTCATGTTTGGCTACACAGTCTACTACTGTGCTGTGAGGCCCACAGTGACAGGAAACCCAGAGTCACTGTACACAAACCTGACAGTGTCTGACAGAACATTTACACACTTCAGCTCAAGTTCAAGTTGAAGTTCAACATTGTTGTCATGTGTGTTTAAATACAATGAAATTCTTGTGCTTTGTGCTCTCTCTGTCTTAACACAAAGGACACAAGGACACCCCCCCCCAAAAAACAGACCAACATAGACTATGTACACAGAATTCAAACATTATATACACAATATACAGTACACAATAACAAAACTATGTAAGGTGCATATGGATGCATCAACTGTTCGGCAACTTCACTGCCTGTGGAAAGAAATTATTACCGAGGTTGGTGGTGTGTGATTTGATGCTCCAGTAACGTTTTTAGGTGGAAGGAGTGAGAACAGAACATGAGCGGTGTGGTTGGTGTCCTTAATGATTTTTGGGTTTTCGTTTTGCAGCGAGTGGTGTGAATATTATGAAGTTGTGGTAGTTCCATGCCAATGATATTTGCTGCTGTTGTTTCAGTCCTTTGCAGCAGCCTGCAGTCCTGAGCAGTCAGGTTACCAAACCACACTGTGGTACAGCCTGTGAATACGCACTCCATGGTATTGAGATAAAAGTTAATAAGAGTTTATATATTCATACCAAATGTGTGCCAATGTGACGCTTCCAAAAAGATGGTCTCTGCTGTGCCTTCTTGAGGGTGCAATTGGTGTTGACAGACCATGTACTGGTGTCAGTGATGTGTAAACTGAGAACTCTAAAACTGTCCACAATTTCAACAGATTATCCAGTGATGGAAATAGGAATGTGATTTCCTTCATTCTTTCTAAAGGCAACAATGATTTCTTTTGTCTTACTGACATTTAGAGAGAGGTTGTTATCATGGCACCATATGGTTAAATCTTCCACCTCCCTCCTATAGGCCGTCTCATCACTGTCACTTATTACTCCAATCACTGTGGTGTCATCTGTGAATTCAATGATGCTGTTGTTGTCATATTTGGCTACACAGTCATGTGTAAACAGACCGTACATTAGGGGGCCTAGACATCAGCCCTGAGGCGTGCCAGTCTGAAGAACTAATGTGGATGATTATGTTTTACCTATTCTCACAGTCTTGGACGGGCCTCTCAGGAAATCAAATGAGCAATTAGAGATAGAGTTGCCCAGACCAAGACCTCCGAGTTTCAACACCAGTTTGGATGGTACAATGATATTGAAAGCAGAGCTGTAATCAATAACTTTGTCTACAACTTATGGAGATGGTTTCACATAAACCCTTCATGTAACAATTGTTACATTACATGAACATTTGACTGGTTGACTACAAATCTTTAAGATTAGTTCTGAAGTTGGTTGGAGTTTGGTTTGATAACTCATGTCTTAGTTTGTTTCTGTCCAGATAATCCAGACATTTGCAAAAGGCAGCATTTTTCTTATAAAAATTTCACAACAACTTTATACACAGTGTTGACTGTACATTTTTTTAAATGTCCATGTTATTTACAAAATATTGCACTTAGTTCACATCCACTCAAGTAAAAACAGACAACCAAACAACCCAATTCATGACTTCAAAAGATAGGTAGACAAATGTTTGATGCAACTGTAGAAGTTGAATATTAAGACGTGTTCATTGTTTTAAAGGGCAATTCCCCTCAACAGGAATATGATCTAAAATGTGTTGTAATGTCTGAACCTGTCAGCAAGCCCCGCCTTCAAATCTACCACTTAGCGTTGGAGCTAAAACCAGGTTCCACAGTGAGACACAGGAAGTCCTCTCTGGTCACTGGAGCTCATAGTTACTGAACAGAAGAGCTATGAGCTTCCTGCTCATCTCACTGCTGTTGGCTGCTATGTGCTTTGGTAGGACACAACTCTTTGTTTGCTTGTTATTAATCTGAACTTTGTCTTGTTGATTCTTTTCCTCTCACTGACACCGTCTGTTGTTGTCCCACAGAATGCAGAGCTCAAAAAGACAACGTGCTCCAACCCAAAGGAGATGTGACTGCAAGTGAGGGAGAGACAGTAACACTGGACTGTCACTATAACACCAGTGACTCAAGTCCATATCTTTACTGGTACAGACAGGCTGCAGACGACAAGCCCACATTCATTCTAAGCCGCTTTACTGTTGGATCAGGGACCACAGTGGACGGGTTCAAGGAGAGATTTGATTCCAACCTGGATTCCAGCTCAAGATCAGTTCCTCTGAAGATCCAGAGTCTGCAGCTGTCTGACTCTGCTGTGTACTACTGTGCTCTGAGGCCCACAGTGACAGGAAACTGCAGAACCTACTACACAAACCTTTGGAGGGTCTATCAAGAATCCAGAGACAACGCAACGATAAACCAGATCCACTAGAGGGCAGTATTCACATTTTAAAGTCTTTGGTTCCTTGCTGAAGAAAAACTCATTGGACAGTTTGACAAGCCAGCTTCCTACACCTGCTGATCTGTCCAATGTGTCAATACAACATTCAAAAACATTTTATTCTGCATTGAAACGTTAAACTGTCTTGATAAAGAAAAGTATTAACGTCTTCTCTAGATTCATTTAACAAATTCTGCATTGTATTCTAGTCTTAGAAGAAAAAAAACTTGATGGAAGTCAGAGCTTGGTGGTTACTTGATGGAAGTGAGACTGCTTGACTAATCCATGGGACAAGTAGCAGTGTGTATGGTGACAGGTGAGTGGTGGTGTTTAGTCATGCTTATTTAACAGGTATTCTTTCAAGACTCATTATTTTAGCACCCTGTCTTACTTTCGAACACGCATACAAAACATCGTGTTCCCTGGTCGTCACTATAAATCGTTTACCACTGTGATGAGAGTCATGACTGAGCTGGACTGGTGCATTTTCTGCAAGGCAAATGTTTTGTTCCTGATTCATTTGGCTGCCCTGGAGGAGTCGTGTCGAGAAGGAAGGGAGAGGCGGGGAACACACTCTTCTGTCGAGCTGTCAGGTTGCTTGAAAGACGAAGCGATGACAGCAAGTAGGAGAAGAACAAGCGTGCTCCTGCTGTGAAAGCACAGAGGCCTGGCTGCAATGGAAGGAGCTGTGGAGTCAAGACAAATGACATTTCTCCCAAAACTAATAGACATTTCCCTCTCCCTCCCCTCACTCTCCCTCTCTCTCTCCGCTTCTTCATCTGTGGATTGGGTACACAGAGTTTATAGCATATCGATAACATCCAGCAAAAACATGACTTTATCAATGACATTAGCACACAAAACAGGTAATATATGATGCATATCAATAGAAGGTTGATTCTGCAACTGTATGACTGTATTATGAAAAATATACATTATTGATTTAAATGAACGGCACCTAATGTAAAATATCAGATAGACGCATATTATGCTTAATCAGAAGCATATTCTGCATATGCGACTCGTGGCTTGGGGGGGGCAGCAGGGGGCCCAGGAATAGTATTGGGGTGGCCGTGGCCACCCCTGGCCACCCCTTGGGGGCGCCATTGTGCTAATTCTGTCCCCCCGTTGTTATTTCTTCGGACAATATTACTGATGGCCGTTGTCTGTTTAAATAGAGGCACTTGATAAGGAGGACCTTTCTTTCCACAGTTTTTGTCTCTGTCATGGTTGGTGAGACTTATTGACTTTGGGTCATGTTCAGAAACCATTTAATAATTATAATGACTAATCTTATTCTATGTCGTCCTGTTTAGATCCAACACATTTATCATTTCTTATAATGTAAGAATCCCCTTATATATATATATATATATATATATATATATAATATTTTAGTAAAGAGAACAAAGAGGTGAAGGGTCCATCATGACATTAATTTTTAAATCTCCACCACCACAACACTACACAGACCAAGACAAGGGGAGGAGTTAGAGAACTGAATGTTAAAGACTTCCTGTTGGAACTGAAGAGCAGCTGAGTTCTTTTCACTTGGTGATTCAATACACTTCAGTCACAATGTTACTCCATTTAATCTGGCTGATGATATCTACCTTTCATTCTGGTAAATATGAGATGGAAGAACATACATCCTATTATTATCCATAAGGTATTTCCATGAACTATTGTGTTTGTAAAAATCCATGTGTCTATCTAGGGTTCTCTGAGGATTCAGTTACACCATTTCATGATAGAATTCTGGCTTTGGAAGGAGACAGGGTCACTCTCTCCTGCAACTACTCTGTCTCTTCACCGAACCTTTTCTGGTATCGACAGTACTCCAGCTCACCTCCACAGCTTCTCATCACGGACTATTCAGAGAAAGTACCAGGGTTGACTCTTAAGCATGAGAGAGAAAGAAAAGCGTTTCATCTGGAGATGTCCTCTGCTGCAGTGACAGACTCTGCTGTGTACTACTGTGCTGTGAGGCCCACAGTGACAGGAAACCCAGAGTCACTGTACAAAAACCTGACAGTGTCTGACAGAACATTTACACACTTCAGCTGCTTCTGTCATTTAACAGCAGAACAATCAAGTAGAGTTTTCATACCCACATAATGAAAATAATGGAAACAAGTTCATAACTGGACTAATGTTTTTGCCCTTTGTTATGATACAACCGTCTTTATTTTTAAGTTTAACAAAATATAATTTCTTGTTCATTCGGTTGGAACTGGATTAGTGTTTTCTTTCCCTCCTCCATGTATTTTGTTACTATAACTGTGGATGAGATGTGGTCATGGCTTTGATGCATCTTCAGGACACCATCAGGATACCATTTGACAATGTTCATGATCAATGTTTCTCATTAACTTGATAGAGACGGTTGGACCTCCACCTTCCTATGACATTAGTTACATCACATGAATGACTGACTTCAAGCCTTTAACTTTAGTTTTCATGGTGGCTGGAGTCTGGTTTCATGACTCATATCTTTGTTTACTTGTTGTCATTTAGTCCATTCAGGTTCTTCATAGTGATGAAGAGTCATGTAGAGCTGAGTGGAATCACAGCTGAATCCTCAGAGATACACTGAGATGCTAAAAGTTCTTCAAATTATGAAAACAGATCAACAGTCTGAGGATGATTTTAGGTTTCAGACATCTACAATTAAAATGATGAGGGAAAAACAAACCTTTATTTCTTTCCAAACACTCCATCAACTTTGCTGTGATTCCATCAGTTTATTAGCACATCACACCCACACTCTTTAATGACACAGGATGAATGTGCTTTTCCAATACAAAGATTTCTGCATTTTTATTATCTATGTTATTCACAACACAATGCAATTATTCTTCTGGTTTTCTCCATAAAATGCAAAAGAAAAAAACAAAAACAAAAAACAAAACAAATCAAAAACAAAAACAAAATCCAAATAATAAATAGCTCAAATTTTAAATATTTGAATATTAAATGTCCTTCATTTCCAAAGATGAACCAAAATGGATTCAACTTTATACGAATCACATAAATAAGAACAACATAATACGTGTTGATTGTTTTAAAGACAATTCCCCTCAACAGGAATATGATGTAACTTATAAATTTTAACTTATTTTAAACTTATTTTTAGCTGGGTCTTCATGTGTGTATATCTTATACTGTGTTTGCTGTGTTTGTCTGTGTCTGTCTTGCACTGTTTGGTGAAGCCACAGCCCTCATTTCCTTTTTAACATGTGCCTGCACATTGTTTTTAATGACAATAAAATTGAATTGAATTGAATTGAAAGTAAAATGTGTTTTACTGTCTGAACCTGTCAGCAGCAGTAATAACAGGGGATTGGTCATCAGCCCTGTCACTCTGAACAAGCCCCGCCTTCAAATCTACCACTTGGTGTTGGAGCTAAAACCAGGTTCCACAGTGAGACACAGGAAGTCCTCTCTGGTCACTGGAGCTCATAGTTACTGAACAGAAGAGCTATGAGCTTCCTGCTCATCTCACTGCTGTTGGCTGCTATGTGCTTTGGTAGGACACAACTCTTGGTTTGCTTGTTATTAATCTGAACTTTGTCTTGTTGATTCTTTTCCTCACACTGACACCGTCTGTTGTTGTCCCACAGAATGCAGAGCTCAAAAAGACAACGTGCTCCAACCCAAAGGAGGTGTGACTGTTAGTGAGGGAGAGACAGTAACACTGGACTGTCACTATAACACCAGTGGCTCAAATACAAATCTTTACTGGTACAGACAGGCTGCAGACGACAAGCCCACATTCATTCTGAGCCGCTCTAGGTTTGGATCAGGGACCACAGCGGACGGGTTCAAGGAGAGATTTGATTCCAGCCTGGATTCCAGCTCAAGATCAGTTCCTCTGAAGATCCAGAGTCTGCAGCTGTCTGACTCTGCTGTGTACTACTGTGCTCTGAGGCCCACAGTGACAGGAAACTGCAAGACGTACTACACAAACCTTTAGAGTGTCTATCAAGAATCCAGAGACAGCGCAACGATAAACCAGATCCACTAGAGGGCAGTATTCACATTTTAAAGTCATTGGTTCTTGTTGAAGAAAAACACCTTGGACAGTTTGACAAGCCAGCTTCCTACAACTGCTGATTTGTCCAATGTGTCAATCCAACATTCAAAAACATTTGATTCTGCATTGAAACGTTAAACTGTCTTGATAAAGAAAAGTATGAATGTCTTCTGTAGATTCGTTTAACAAATTCTGCATTGTATTCTAGTCTTAGAAGAAAAATAACTTGATGGAAGTCAGAGCTTGGTGGTTCCTTGATGGAAGCGAGACTGCTTGACTAATCCATGGGACAAGTAGCAGTGTGTATGGTGACAGGTGAGTGGTGGTGTTTAGTCCTGCTTATTTAACAGCTATTCTTTCAAGACTCATTATTTTAGCTCCCTGTCTTACTTTTGAACACGCATACAAAACATGGTGTTCCCTGGTCGTCACTATAAACCGTTCACCACTGTGATGAGAGTCATCACTTCTGTTCTCTTGACAGTGAGGAGTTCCACCAGGGGGAGTTAGTGCGTGGGAGGATCACGCTAATCCCCCCCCTCCCCCCCCCCCGACCAGGCACCCCGATCGACCAGAGGAGGCGCTAGTGCAGCGACCAGGACACATACCCACATCCGGCTTCCCACTCGCAGACACGGCCAATTGTGTCTGTAGGGAGCAAGCCGGAGGTAACACGGGGACTCGATCGGGCGATCCCCGTGTTGCTAAGCAACGGAATAGTCCGCTACGCTACCCGAACGCCCTGAGAGTAGTCATTTTAAATTAAGGCTTTATTTGGTTTTAAACCACAATAGTTGGTTTCTACCTTGTCTGTTCTTCACATGGCTTGTGGGCCTGTACGTTCACTGAATGTTGTGCTGGGATGTAACGTGCAATGTATCTTAGGATGCTCTATTTATTTATTTATTTGTTTGTTTGTTTGTTTATTTCTTAAATTATTTATTCTTTTAATTTGTAATTTGTGATATTGGGCTACACAAACCAAATTGACTTGACTTGACTGTGCATATTTATCTTTTGCCTGGTCCTCGTGTGACTCTGCTTGGATGGCCACACGATGGCGCCAGTGTGCATCTCTTGCCAATGTACTGTTCTGTCTCTTGTCTCTGACATACTGCTGCTTGCTGCTTGTGTGTGAGCTTGTGTATGGTCTGGGTAGATTGTGGAACTGAATTGTCCTTCTGGGAGAAATAAAGTTGTCTGAATGTGAATCTGAAGTACACAGTGCAGACAAACCTTATGGCTCTGCTGAGAGTGAGCATCAGGTATTTTAAGTACACATTGGGTCAGCACATGTTCAACAGGTTGATTTTACACTTGGCCCAGCAAATGCCCCCATTCATAATGTACCCCCCACCCCCAAAACAGAAGAAAAAAGAAAAAGAAGAGTGGCTGATAACACTGGAGGGTGAACATTTTCAGCATGATGGGGGAGATGTTGGGGGAGGAGAGGGAGGAGAGTAAGTCAGCAGATCTTCTGTTTCATCTGATAGTGAAAAAACGTGTGATTCAGTGTGGATATGCAACTGCATCCACTTTGGACATCAGCCGGTTGGTTTCTTCAGCCATGACGTCATCAAAGTGACTTCGTCAGCCTCTGAGACAAAGAGACTGACAGTCTCCTAGATGAATGATGACACGTTTCTCCCATGAAACCTTGTGTCCAGATGAACTGATTCAACTTTTCTGGGATTCTACACCTGGATGATTGAGCAGGCATCAACATATTCATGTGTAGTATTCTAGTTTTAGAAGAAACACAACAATAAATCCCATACTGTCTCACATATAAACCCAACCACAAAAGATAAACTACACGATGACAGGAGAAGAAAGCCAACCTGAAGGTAATATAAAATATTTAATAATAATAACTCTATTCTATCAACATTCCTTTAAGGTGAGATTATCCTTAAACCATGATTAATTGATTGTTTTATTTGAATATTCTTAATAACCTATCTGGACAGTGACTTGTAATAAGTTGTCAGAGTTGATCCAGTCATTGTTTCCTCTTCAGCAGGAAGTGGAGTTTGACAGACAGGGAAACAGATCAGATCTCTGAAACCAGCACATCTTTAACTAGGTGATTGTTGCTGTGCCACAGTTTCTGTTTGACGTCTGACATCAGCCATGCAGTTCCTCCTACCACTTGTTTTATTCACTGGCTTTACTGGTAAGAAACACTTTGGCAGCTCAGTATTTGTTAAACTATGAATCCCTTTTTAACAGAAAAAACAATGAGATAGATTCAATATATGACATGATTATTGACTTTTTAATCATTTCTTCCCATCTGCAGGTTCCAGTTATCAGCAAACCATCCAGTCCCCCCAAGACAGAGTACATGGTCTAGAAGGTGCCAAAGTTACTCTCTCCTGTAAATACTCCTCAGCAGAATACTTATTTTGGTATCGCCAGGACGCAGGAGAACCACCACAGTTTCTAATATCCTCCACTAAATCAGGTTCAATAATGAACAGAGCAGATACAAACTCCAGACTGTCTGTTAAAGTGAATGAGACTCAAATGGAAGTGGAGATGTCCTCTGCTGCAGTGACAGACTCTGCTGTGTACTACTGTGCTGTGAGGCCCACAGTGACAGGAAACCCAGAGTCACTGTACACAAACCTGACAGTGTCTGACAGAACATTTACACACTTCAGCTGCTTCTGTCATTTAACAGCAGAACAATCAAGTAGAGATTTAATATCAGCTCATTAGAAACAAGGTGAGATATTTAGTATCTCTAACCATAGCATGGCCATGGAGGATCCTTGTTTCTGGTTGATGGAAGGTTTGCGTCAAAACCTTTTAATACACACATAGTTCAGCTCAAGGTTAAATATTGTTATAAATTCACACGCTGGACAAGAAGTTGCTGCACAACATGTTGAATTAGTATTGAGCCCAATAAACATTCAACATTTTAGCTTAACGGCTAACTTTTTGTTCATAATATTTTACTGCTGAGTTCAAACCATTCATTACAAAAAATTAAATGTTTTTCTTCTAATATCTTGCCAAATGATCATTCTTTAAGCAGAATATTTCAATCCAAGTTGCGTGATAAAGAATTTTTACATTCTCCGCTTTGTGCCATGTGGTTATTTATTTGGTATTGTAGTTTAAAATACTTTCACACATAACTTGACATGGGTTACCACTTGCTAATTCTGTCCCTCCTTTGTTATTTCTTAGGAAAATATTACTGATGGCCATGGTCTGTTTAAATAGAGGCACTTGACAAGGAGGACCTTTCTTTCCACAGTTTTTGACTCTGTCATGGTTGGTGAGACTTATTGACTTTGGGTCATGTTCAGAAACCATTTAATAATTATAATGACTTATCTTATGCTATGTCGTCCTGTTTAGATCAACACATTTATCATTTCTTAAAATGTAAGAATACCATTGTTTTATAATTAATCCCCTTATTTAAAAAAATTTTTAGTAAAGAGAACAAAGAGGTGAAGGGTCCATCATGACATTAATTTCTAAACCTCCACCCCTATAACACTACACAGACCAAGACAAGGGGAGGAGTTAGAGAACTGAATGTCCGAGACTTCATGTTGGAACTGAAGAGCTGCTGAGTTATTTTCATTTGGTGATTCAATACACTTCAGTCACGATGTTACTCCATTTAATCTGGCTGATGATATCTACCTTTCATACTGGTAAATATGAAGTGGAAGAACATACATCCTAATATTATTCATAAGGTATTTCCATGAACTATTGTGTTTGTAAAAGTCCATGTGTCTATCTAGGGTTCTCTGAGGATTCAGTTACACCATTTCATGATAGAATTCTGGCTTTGGAAGGAGACAGGGTCACTCTCTCCTGCAACTACTCTGTCTCTATACGGAGCCTCTACTGGTATCGACAGTACTCCAGCTCACCTCCACAGCTTCTCATCACGGACTATTCAGAGAAAGTACCAGGGTTGACTCTCAAGCATGAGAGAGAAAGAAAAGCGTTTCATCTAGAGATGTCCTCTGCTGCAGTGACAGACTCTGCTGTGTACTACTGTGCTGTGAGGCCCACAGTGACAGGAAACCCAGAGTCACTGTACACAAACCTGACAGTGTCTGACAGAACATTTACACACTTCAGCTGCTTCTGTCATTTAACAGCAGAACAATCAAGTAGAGTTTTCATACCCACATAATGAAAATAATGTATCAGAGTTCATAACTGGACTAATGTATTTGCACTTTGTGCAAATAAAGTTATCTTTATATTTAAGTTTAATTAAATATAACTTCTTGTTCAATCGGTTGGAACTGGATTAGTGTTTTCTTTCCCTCCTCTATGTATTTTGTTACTATAACTGTGGATGAGATGTGGTCATGGCTTTGATGCATCTTCAGGACACCATCAGGATACTATTTGACAATGTTCATGATCAATGTTTCTCATTAACTTGATAGAGACGGTTGGACCTCCACCTTCCTATGACATTAGTTACATCACATGAATGACTGACTTCAAGCCTTTAACTTTAGTTTTCATGGTGGCTGGAGTCTGGTTTCAGGACTCATATCTTTGTTTACTTGTTGTCATTTAGTCCATTCAGGTTCTTCATAGTGATGAAGAGTCATGTAGAGCTGAGTGGAATCACAGCTGAATCCTCAGAGATACACTGAGATGCTAAAAGTTCTTCAAATTATGAAAACAGATCAACAGTCTGAGGATGATTTTAGGTTTCAGACATCTACAATTAAAATGATGAGGGAAAAACAAACCTTTATTTCTTTCCAAATACTCCATCAACTTTGCTGTGATTCCATCAGTGTATAGGCACATCACACCCACACTCTTTAATGACACAGGATGAATGTACTTTTCCAAAACAATGATTTCTGCATTTGTTTGTTGTCAATGTTTTTCATAACACAATGCAATTCTTCTTCAGGTTTTCTCCATAAAAGACAAACTAACACAAAAAAAATCTAAACAATAAATATCTCCAATATTAAATCTGATATTCTTTTGCAATTATTCATCAGCATGCATTCAACTGTACATGAATCACACAAATAATAATAACATAACACTTGTTCATTGTTTTAAAGACAATTCCCCTCAACAGGAATATGATGTAAAATGTGTTGTACTGTCTGAACCTGTCAGCAGCAGTAATAACAGGGGATTGGTCATCAGCCCTGTCACTCTGAACAAGCCCCTCCTTCGAATCTACCACTTAGTGTTGGAGCAAAAACCAGGTTCCACAGTGAGACACAGGAAGTCCTCTCTGGTCACTGGAGCTCATAGTTACTGAACAGAAGAGCTATGAGCTTCCTGCTCATCTCACTGCTGTTGGCTGCTATGTGCTTTGGTAGGACACAACTCTTTGTTTGCTTGTTATTAATCTGAACTTTGTCTTGTTGATTCTTTTCCTCACACTGACACCGTCTGTTGTTGTCCCACAGAATGCAGAGCTCAAAAAGACAACGTGCTCCAACCCAAAGGAGGTGTGACTGTTAGTGAGGGAGAGACAGTAACACTGGACTGTCACTATAACACCAGTTACACAGGTCCATATCTTTACTGGTACAGACAGGCTGCAGACGACAAGCCCACATTCATTCTGATCCGCATTACTGCTGAATCAGGGAACACAGCGGACGAGTTCAAGGAGAGATTTGATTCCAGCCTGGATTCCAGCTCAAGATCAGTTCCTCTGAAGATCCAGAGTCTGCAGCTGTCTGACTCTGCTGTGTACTACTGTGCTCTGAGGCCCACAGTGACAGGAAACTGCAAGACGTACTACAAAAACCTTAGAGTGTCTATCAAGAATCCAGAGACAACGCAATGATAAACCAGATCCACTAGAGGGCAGTATTCACATTTTAAAGGATTTGGTTCCTTGCTGAAGAAAAACACATTGGACAGTTTGACAAGCCAGCTTCCTACAACTGCTGATTTGTCCAATGTGTCAATACAACATTCAAAAACATTTGATTCTGCATTGAAACGTTAAACTGTCTTGATGAATAAAAGTATTAATGTCTTCTGTAGATTCGTTTAACAAATGCTGCATTGTATTCTAGTCTTAGAAGAAAAATAACTTGATGGAAGTCAGAGCTTGGTGGTTACTTGATGGAAGCGAGACTGCTTGACTAATCCATGGGACAAGTAGCAGTGTGTATGGTGACAGGTGAGTGGTGGTGTTTAGTCCTGCTTATTTAACAGCTATTCTTTCAAGACTCATTATTTTAGCTCCCTGTCTTACTTTTGAACACGCATACAAAACATGGTGTTCCCTGGTCGTCACTATAAATCGTTCACCACTGTGATGAGAGTCATCACTTCTGTTCTCTTGACAGTGAGGAGTTCCACCAGGGGGAGTTAGTGCGTGGGAGGATCACGCTAATCCCCCCCCCCCGACCAGGCGCCCCGATCGACCAGAGGAGGCGCTAGTGCAGCGACCAGGACACATACCCACATCCGGCTTGCCACTCGCAGACACGGCCAATTGTGTCTGTAGGGAGCAAGCCGGAGGTAACACGGGGACTCGAACCGGCGATCCCCGTGTTGCTAAGCAACGGAATTGTCCGCTACGCTACCCGGATGCCCTGAGAGTAGTCATTTTAAATGAAGGCTTTATTTGGTTTTAAACCACAATAGTTGGTTTCTACCTTGTCTGTTCTTCACATGGCTTGTGGGCCTGTACGTTCACTGAATGTTGTGCTGGAATGTAACGTGCAATGTATCTTAGGATGCTCTATTTGTTTGTTTGTTTATTTCTTAATTTATTTCTTCTTTTAATTTGTAATTTGTGATATTGGGCTATACAAACCAAATTGACTTGACTTGACTGTGCATATTTATCTTTCGCCTGGTCCTCGTGTGAGTCTGCTTGCATGGCCACACGATGGCGCCAGTGTGCATCTCTTGCCCATGTGCTGTTCTGTCTCTTGTCTCTGACATACTGCTGCTTGCTGCTTGTGTGTGAGCTTGTGTATGGTCTGGGTAGATTGTGGAACTGAATTGTCCTTCTGGGAGAAATAAAGTTGTCTGAATGTGAATCTGAAGTACACAGTGCAGACAAACCTTATGGCTCTGCTGAGAGTGAGCATCAGGTATTTTAAGTACACATTGGGTCAGCACATGTTCAACAGGTTGATTTTACACTTGGCCCAGCAAATGCCCCCATTCATAATGTACCCCCCCACCCCCAAAACAAAAGAAAAAAGGAAAAGAAGAGTGGCTGATAACACTGGAGGGTGAACATTTTCAGCATGATGGGGGTGATGGGGGAGGAGAGGGAGGAGAGTAAGTCAGCAGGTCTGCTGTTTCATCTGATAGTGAAAAAACGTGTGATTCAGTGTAGATATGCAACTGCATCCACTTTGGACATCAGCCGGTTGGTTTCTTCAGTCATGACGTCATCAAAGTGACTTCGTCAGCCTCTGAGACAAAGACACTGACAGTCTCCTAGATGAATGATGACACGTTTCTCCCATGAAACCTTATGTCCAGATGAACTGATTCAACTTTTCTGGGATTCTATACCTGGATGATTGAGCAGGCATCAACATATTCATGTGTAGTATTCTAGTTTTAGAAGAAACACAACAATAAATCCCATACTGTCTCACATATAAACCCAACCACAAAAGATAAACTACACGATGACAGGAGAAGAAAGACAACCTGAAGGTAATATAAAATATTTAATAATAATAACTCTATTCTATCAACATTCCTTAAAGATTAGATTATTCTTAAACCATGATTAATTGATTGTTTTATTTGAATATTCTTGCTAAACCTATCTGGACAGTGACTTGTAATAAGCTGTCAGAGTTGATCCAGTCATTGTTTCCTCTTCAGCAGGAAGTGGAGTTTGACAGACAGGGAAACAGATCAGATCTCTGAAAGCAGCACATCTTTAACTAGGTGATTGTTGCTGTGCCACAGTTTCTGTTTGACGTCTGACATCAGCCATGCAGTTCCTCCTACCACTTGTTTTATTCACTGGCTTTACTGGTAAGAAACACTTTGGCAGCTCAGTATTTGTTAAACTATGAATCCCTTTTTAACAGAAAAAATAATGAGATAGATTCAATATAAGACATGATTATTGACTTTTTAATCATTTCTTCTCATCTGCAGGTTCCAGTTATCAGCAAACCATCCAGTCCCTCCAAGACAGAGTACATGGTCTAGAAGGTGCCAAAGTTACTCTCTCCTGTAAATACTCCTCAGCAGACTACTTATTTTGGTATCGCCAGGATGCAGGAGAACCACCACAGTTTCTAATATCCTCCTATAAATCAGGTTTAATAATAAACAGAGCAGATACAAACTCCAGACTGTCTGTTAAAGTGAATGAGACTCAAATGGAAGTGGAGATGTCCTCTGCTGCAGTGACAGACTCTGCTGTGTACTACTGTGCTGTGAGGCCCACAGTGACAAGAAACCCAGAGTCACTGTACACAAACCTGACAGTGTCTGACAGAACATTTACACACTTCAGCTGCTTCTGTCATTTAACAGGAGATCAATCAGCAGATCAATCAAGGTCACTAAAAACAGTAGTTAGTATCGTATCTAGTAGTTAGTATCTCTAATCATAGCATGGTCATGGAGGATCCTTGTTTCTGGTTGATGGAAGGTTTGCTTAAAAATCTGTTAATGCACACATAGTTCAGCTCAAGGTTAAATATTGTTACAAATTCACACGCAGGACAAGAAGTTGCTGCACAACATGTTGAATTAGTATTGAGCCCAATTAACATTCAACGTTTTATCTTAACGGCTAACTTTTTGTTCAAAATATTTTACCGCTGAGTTTAAAACATTCATTACAAAAAATTAAATGTTTTTCTTCTAATATCTTGCCAAGTGATCATTGTATAAGCAGAATATTTCAATCCAAGTTGTGTGATAAAGAAATTTTACATTCTCCACTTTGTGTCATGTGGTTCTTTATTTTGTATTGTAGTTTAAAATACTTTCACGCATAACTTGACATGGATTATCTCTTGCTAATTCAATCCCCCCTCTGTTATTTCTTAGGAAAATATTACTGATGGCCATTGTCTGTTTAAATAGAGGCACTTGACAAGGAGGACCTTTCTTTCCACAGTTTTTGTCTCTGTCATGGTTGGTGAGACTTATTGACTTTGAATCATGTTCAAAAACCATTTAATAATTATAATGACTAATCTTATTCTATGTCGTCCTGTTTAGATCAACATATTTATCATTTCTTAAAATGTAAGAATCCCCTTATTTTTATTTTTTTTACCAAAGAGAACAAAGAGGTGAAGGGTCCATCATGACATTGATTTTTAAACCTCCACCGCCACAACAGTACGCAGACCAAGACAAGGGGAGGAGTTAGAGAACTGAATGTCAAAGACTTCATGTTGGAACTGAAGAGCTGCTGAGTTATTTTCAGTTGGTGATTCAATACACTTCAGTCATGATGTTACTCCATTTAATCTGGCTGATGATATCTACCTTTCATACTGGTAAATATGAAATGGAAAAACATACATCCTAATATTATCCATAAGGTATTTCCATGAATTATTGTGTTTGTAAAAATCCATGTGTCTGTCTAGGGCTCTCTGAGGATTCAGTTACACCATTTCATGACAGAATTCTGGCTTTGGAAGGAGACAGGGTCACTCTCTCCTGCAACTACTCTGTTTCATCACCGAACCTTTTCTGGTATCGACAGTACTCCAGCTCACCTCCACAGCTTCTCATCACGGACTATTCAGAGAAAGTACCAGGGTTGACTCTTAAGCATGAGAAAGAAAGAAAAGCGTTTCATCTGGAGATGTCCTCTGCTGCAGTGACAGACTCTGCTGTGTACTACTGTGCTGTGAGGCCCACAGTGACAGGAAACCCAGAGTCACTGTACAAAAACCTGACAGTGTCTGACAGAACATTTACACACTTCAGCTGCTTCTGTCATTTGACAGCAGAACAATCAAGGAGAGTTTTCATACCCGCATAATGAAAATAATGTATCAGAGTTTTGTATCTAATGTTTTGCACTTTGTTAAAATATAGCCATATTTATTTTTAAGTTTAATTAAATATAACTTCTTGTTCATTCAGTGGAACTGGATTAATGTTTTATTTCCCTCCTCTATGTGTTTTGTTACTATAACTGTGGATGAGATGTGGTCATGGCTTTGATGCATCTTCAGGACACCATCAGGATAGTATTTGACAATGTTCATGATAAATGTTTCTCATTAACTTGATAGAGACGGTTGGACCTCCACCTTCCTATGACATTAGTTACACCACATGAATGACTGACTTCAAGCCTTTAACTTTAGTTTTCATGTTGGCTGGAGTCTGGTTTCAGGACTCATGTCTTTGTTTACTTGTTGTCATTTAGTCCATTCAGGTTCTTCATAGTGATGAAGAGTCATGTAGAGCTGAGTGGAATCACAGCTGAATCCTCAGAGATACACTGAGATGCTAAAAGCTCTTCAAATTATGAAGTTTCAGACGTCTACCATTGAAATGATGAGAGTAAAACAAATATTTATTTATTTCCAAATACTCCATCAGCTTTGCTATGATTCCATCAGTTTATTAGCACATCACAACGTTACTGTTTAATGAAGCAGGATGAATGCACTTTTCCAAAATAACGATTTCTGCATTTTTATTGTCAATGTTATTCGTAACACAATGCAATTATTCGTTAGGTTTTCTCATTAACAGACAAACTAACAACAAAAAAAGTCCAAATAATAAAAATCTCCAATACTAAATGTGTGAATTATTTGCAGATTCACCAAAATAGAATCACACAAATAATAATAACATAACACTTGTTCATTGTTTTAAAGACAATTCCCCTCAACAGGAATATGATGTAAAATGTGTTGTACTGTCTGAACCTGTCAGCAGCAGTAATAACAGGGGATTGGTCATCAGCCCTGTCACTCTGAACAAGCCCCTCCTTCAAATCTACCACTTAGTGTTGGAGCTAAAACCAGGTTCCACAGTGAGACACAGGAAGTCCTCTCTGGTCACTGGAGCTCATAGTTACTGAACAGAAGAGCTATGAGCTTCCTGCTCATCTCACTGCTGTTGGCTGCTATGTGCTTTGGTAGGACACAACTCTTTGTTTGCTTGTTATTAATCTGAACTTTGTCTTGTTGATTCTTTTCCTCACACTGACACCGTCTGTTGTTGTCCCACAGAATGCAGAGCTCAAAAAGACAACGTGCTCCAACCCAAAGGAGGTGTGACTGTTAGTGAGGGAGAGACAGTAACACTGGACTGTCACTATAACACCAGTGACACAAGTGCATATCTTTTCTGGTACAGACAGGCTGCAGACGACAAGCCCACATTCATTCTGATCCGCTTTACTGTTGGATCAGGGAACACAGCGGACGGGTTCAAGGAGAGATTTGATTCCAGCCTGGATTCCAGCTCAAGATCAGTTCCTCTGAAGATCCAGAGTCTGCAGCTGTCTGACTCTGCTGTGTACTACTGTGCTCTGAGGCCCACAGTGACAGGAAACTGCAGAACCTACTACACAAACCTTTGGAGTGTCTATCAAGAATCCAGAGACAACGCAATGATAAACCAGATCCACCAGAGGGCAGTATTCACATTTTAAAGGCATTGGTTCTTGCTGAAGAAAAACACATTGGACAGTTTGACAAGCCAGCTTCCTACAACTGCTGATTTGTCCAATGTGTCAATCCAACATTCAAAAACATTTTATTCTGCATTGAAATGTTAAATTCTCTTGATAAAGGAAATTATTAATGTCTTCTGTAGATTCATTTAACAGAAGATACAGTCCTGTATCGTATTCTAGTGTTAGAAGAAAACACAACTGTAAATCTCATACTGTCTCACCAAGCAGAACAACTAAGTGACATAAGTTTAAGATATTGTGACTTGTTTTTAAGTCTTTAAATGGGCTGGCACCACTTTATTTATCTGAGCTAACACATCATCATACACCAGTCAGAGCACTCAGGTCAACACACCAGATGCTCTTACATGTCCCGAGATCCAGGCTGGAGAATAGGGGCGACAGAGCCTTTGCAGTGGCTGCTGCCCTTGATCTCTGGAACAATCTACCAGGACACATCAGATCTGCTCAGACCCCAGAGACTTTTAAATCTGTGGTAAAGACCTACCCCTTCTCGCTGGCATTCAATCCAAGTTGAGCTGGACACCGTGATTTTACTGTGCAAATATCATTTTACTCTTATGTTTAATTATTTACATTCTATGTTCTTTATTTTATTGTGTTTTCGTTACATAATTTTATTATATGTGTCACTTGTTTTATATTGTGTTTTAAGCTTGTACAACACTTTGATCAACTGTGGCTGTTTTGAATGTGCTATATAAATAAACTTGAGTTGACTTGACTTGATGTAAAGAGAAAAAGGCCAATTTAAAGGTAATATAATATGAAATTGTAATAGGCTATTCAATCCATTAAAGATTAGATCAACCTTAAACCAGGATATTCTGAGTGTTTTATTCATATATTCTTGCTAAACCGGTCTGGTCAGTGAATTGTAATGAGCGATCAAAGGGAGAGACCAAGACCTAAGCTCGAAGGCCTCATGCAAGGAAGTTCATGAGACACTTTACCGAACGAAGGATGGGTTTTGTTTTCAAGTGACTGGTGAGTCCTACTCTATTAATTATCTATAGAGTTGATTAACATTGTTGTTGACAATGCTCAAATTTGCAGTTGTGAGATTTGTCACCTAATTTTTGCAGCATGCAGTACAGACTTCTCTTCTTGACTGACTCTTTACATCCCATATTTCCCTCCCAGAGCCTCCAATTCCATCGACGGTTGCACCCCACAGTACTGTTTTCTCCGATAGCTCCCCCCACTGGCCTCATGTGTCATTAACCCTCACACTGGAAGTTTTCCCCATATAGACTACTATTAGGCACGGGGCCTCTTATCCACACAACATGTTACGGCTGGACTGGCATGTGGACCACAGTGTGCTAACTCCGCTAGTTAAATCAGCTGTATATATGCAGAAGGCATGTCATAAGTTTGCCCTCTACAATATCCGATCTATTCCCAACAAAGCCCCTCTGGTCAACGACTTCATCACAGAGCACAAACTGGACTGTTTATGTCTGACAGAAACCTGACAGTCACAAATTGATTTCTGCAGCTAAATTAAACAAATCCACCATGTTTGTTTATGCAAACCTTGGTGTTCTTGCAGAGGAGGCGGCCTTGAGCAGATTTATTGTGATAGTGTAAAACTAGCACCACTCTCTCTACTTGATCAATCTTGCTTTGAACTGCTGGCTGTTGAGCTCTGTGAACTTACACCCACCATAGTTTCTGCTCTGTGCAGACCACCTAAGGCATCGAATATTTTTCCAAATACTCCATCAACTTTGCTATGATTCCATCAGCTGATTAGCACATCACAACCACCCTCTTTAATGTAACAGGATGAATGTACTTTTCCAAAAACAATGATTTCCACATTTTTGTTTGTTGTCAATGTTATTCATAAGACAATGCAATTCTTCTTCAGGTTTTCTCCATAAAAGACAAACTAAGAAAAAAAAATCTAAATACTAGTTATGTACAATATTAAATGTGTGATTCATTTGCAAAGTTTAACCAACATGCATTCAACTTTACATCAATCACACAAATAATAACATAACACTTGCTCATTGTTTTAAAGGCAATTCCCCTCAACAGGAATATGATCTAAAATGTGTTGTACTGTCTGAACCATTCAACAAGCCCCTCCTTCAAATCTACCACTTAGTGTTGGAGATAAAACAAGGTTCCACAGTGAGACACAGGAAGTCCTCTCTGGTCACTGGAGCTCATAGTTACTGAACAGAAGAGCTATGAGCTTCCTGCTCATCTCACTGCTGTTGGCTGCTATGTGCTTTGGTAGGACACAACTCTATGTTTGCTTGTTATTAATCTGAACTTTGTCTTATTGATTCTTTTCCTCACACTGACACCGTCTGTTGTTGTCCCACAGAATGCAGAGCTCAAAAAGACAACGTGCTCCAACCCAAAGGAGGTGTGACTGTTGGTGAGGGAGAGACAGTAACACTGGACTGTCACTATAACACCAGTGGATCAAGTCCATATCTTTACTGGTACAGACAGGCTGCAGACGACAAGCCCACATTCATTCTGAGCGGCATTACTGTTGGATCAGGGAACACAGCGGACGGGTTCAAGGACAGATTTGATTCCAGCCTGGATTCCAGCTCAAGATCAGTTCCTCTGAAGATCCAGAGTCTGCAGCTGTCTGACTCTGCTGTGTACTACTGTGCTCTGAGGCCCACAGTGACAGGAAACTGCAAGACGTACTACACAAACCTTTGGAGTGTCTATCAAGAATCCAGAGACAGCGCAATGTTAACCCACATCCACTAGAGGGCAGTATTCACATATTAATCTCATCGCTCCTTGTTGAAGAAAAACACATTGGACAGTTTGACAAGCCAGCTTCCTATAACTGCTGATTTGTCCAATGTGTCAATACAACATTCAAAAACATTTTATTCTGCATTGAAACGTTAAATTCTCTTGATAAAGAAAATTATTAATGTCATATGTAATTTCGTTTAACAGAAGATACAGTCCTGTGTCGTATTCTAGTGTTAGAAGAAAACATAACTGTAAATCTCATACTGTCTCACCAAGCAGAACAACTAAGTGACATAAGTTTAAGATATTGTGACTTGTTTTTAAGTCTTTAAATGGGCTGGCACCACTTTATTTATCTGAGCTAACACATCATCATACACCAGTCAGAGCACTCAGGTCAACACACCAGATGCTCTTACATGTCCCGAGATCCAGGCTGGAGAATAGGGGCGACAGAGCCTTTGCAGTGGCTGCTGCCCTTGATCTCTGGAACAATCTACCAGGACACATCAGATCTGCTCAGACCCCAGACTTTTAAATCTGTGGTAAAGACCTACCCCTTCTCGCTGGCATTCAATCCAAGTTGAGCTGGACACCGTGATTTTACTGTGCAAATATCATTTTACTCTTATGTTTCATTATTTACATTCTATATTCTTTATTTTATTATGTTTTCGTTATGAAATTTTATTCTTATATGTGTCACTTGTTTTATATTGTATTTTAAGCTTGTACAACACTTTGCTTCAACTGTGGTTGTTTTGAATGTGCTATATAAATAAACTTGAGTTGACTTGACTTGATGTAAAGAGAAAAAGGCCAATTTAAAGGTAATATAATATGAAATTGTAATAGGCTATTCAATCCATTAAAGATTAGATTAACCTTAAACCAGGATATTCTGAGTGTTTTATTCATATATTCTTGCTAAACCGGTCTGGTCAGTGAATTGTAATGAGCGATCAAAGGGAGAGACCAAGACCTAAGCTCGAAGGCCTCATGCAGGGAAGTTCATGAGACACTTTACTGAACGAAGGATGGGTTTTGTTTTCAAGGGACTGGTGAGTCCTACTCTATTAATTATCTATAGAGTTGATTAACATTGTTGTTGACAATGCTCAAATTTGCAGTTGTGAGATTTGTCCCCTAATTTTTGCAGCATGCAGTACAGACTTCTCTGCTTGACTGACTCTTTACATCCGATAATTCCCTCCCAGAGCCTCCGATTCCATCGACGGTTGCACCCCACAGTAGTTTTCTCCGATAGCTCCCCCCACTGGCCTCATCTGTCATTAACCCTCTTACTGGGGGTTTTCCCCATATAGACTACTATTAGGCACTGGGTCTCTTATCCACACAACATATTACGGCTGGACTGGCATGTGGACCACAGTGTGCTAACTCCTCTAGTTAAATCAGCTGTATATATGCAGAAGGCATGTCATAAGTTTGCCCTCTACAATATCCGATCTATTCCCAACAAAGCCCCTCTGGTCAACGACTTCATCACAGAGCACAAACTGGACTATTTATGTCTGACAGAAACCTGACAGTCACAAATTGATTTCTACAGCTAAATTAAACAAATCCACCATGTTTGTTTATGCAAACCTTGGTCTCCTTGCAGAGGAGGCGGCCTTGAGCAGATTTATTGTGATAGTTTAAAACTAGTGTAGAGCCGAAGGAACGGAGAAGACCGTAGGTTCACACTTTAGCCGTGTAGGCAACTTTCTTTCATCCACGGTAAATCAGAGACAACAAAACCACAGCTCGACTGAGCGGAGGCGGCAAGAATCCTCAGAAAACTGGCTGGACAACCATAACTTAACCCTGCGGTAACCTGCCAGGGCAACCCTGACTTAACCCTTAGTTCCCGGGGTGAATTCTGTCCCCAATACGTGTCCACCACATGAGCCCCCCCAGAATTCGCCCTAGTAATCGAAGTCAGGCAGGCGCGGGGGCCGACAGGCCGTCCGCGGCGGCTCCGGGTAACCGGGGCCGGAGTGTCTCTGGGAGGCACTGACGTGGGCCTGCGGAGGTCGGCCTGAGGAGCAGAAGAGGCAGCGCGGGCCTCCACGGGGGGAGGAGGCGGAGCCGGGGGACGACCGCGACGAGGAGGTTGGGCTAACTCCAACGGCTGCGTCAAGTCCAGGTGTGCAGGTTTAACTCGGTCTACTGAAACATGCTTGGCCGTGCCCCCAAAATCCACCACCAGGTGCTTAGTTCCCCATTCCAGGACGTGGAAGGGGCCGTCATAAGGGGGCGGTGTGCGTCGTGACGGATGAACACGTACTCCGCTGACTGCAGACCTGGAGGCACCTGGGACACCGGAGCGCCGTGTTGGGCGGTAGGGACGGGTGTGAAAGCTCTGACCCCGTCCAGCAAGGAGGCTCGTTGGTCCACAGCTGACCAGGGACGCGTTGCGTTGGGCATGAAATCGCTTGGGACTCGCAGTGGCGTGCCGTACACCAGCTCCGCAGAGGAGGCTTGTAGGTCTTCCTTCGGGGCGGTCCGCAGGCCCAGCATGACCCATGGGAGCTTGTCGACCCAGTTGCAGTCCTTGAGAGTAGCCCGAAGCGCAGCCTTCATGGACCGGTGGAAGCGCTCACATAGGCCGTTCGCCTGAGGGTGGTAGGCGGTAGTGCGGTGAAGCTTGACGCCCAGAGCCTCACCCACAGCATTCCATAGCTCTGAGGTAAGCTGTGGCCCGCGGTCAGATGAAAGGTCGGAAGGCGTACCGAAACGTGAGACCCACGACCCAATAAAAGCCCGGGCCACATCAGCAGACGTCGTGGATGCCAGGGGAACAGCTTCAGGCCAGCGCGTAGTCCTGTCCACCACAGTGAAGAGGTAGGTGAACCCATGGGAGGGGGGTAGGGGACCAACCAGGTTGACGTGGACATGGTCAAATCGTCTCTCCGGCACTGCGAAGCATTCCAGGGGCGCCTTAATGTGGCGGTGTATCTTAGCCCGCTGACAGTCAACACACGAGTCGGCCCACGCTTTCACGTCTCTCTTAAGTCCCTCCCACACAAACTTAGCAGAGGTCAGGCGCACGGATGGCTTACCGCCTGGATGAGAGAGGCCGTGCACAGCTTCAAATACGGGGTGTCTCCAGCTGTCCGGGACGATGGGCCTGGGCTGTCCTGTGGAGATGTCACACAGGAGGGTGACACCTGTGTCGCTGAAAGGAACGTCCTGCAGGCGGAGCCCCGTGTCGGAGGTCTGGAGACGGAGGATGCTCGGGTCCGTGGCCTGGTCAGCGGCCATCTGTGCATAGTCCAGGCGTAGGTGGACCGCTCCAATCACTGCCCTAGAGAGGTAGTCAGCTACCTGGTTAGACTTACCAGCGATGTGCTGGATGTCAGTAGTGAATTCCGAAATGTAGGAGAGTTGTCGCTGCTGGCGAGCGGACCATGGCTCGGCCGTCTTGGACATGGCAAACGTGAGGGGCTTGTGGTCCACGTACGCAGTAAACTCGCGGCCCTCTAGCAGGAAACGGAAATGCCGGACGGCGAGCCAGAGACCGAGGAGTTCCCTGTCAAAAGTACTATACTTGCGCTCTCGGGGTGTAAGCTGGCGACTGAAAAAGGCCAAAGGCTGCCAAGTCCCCCCCACCCACTGCTCGTGAACCGCACCAACAGCATAGTCCGATGCATCCGTGGTTATGGAAATAGGCACTGTAGGTGAAGGATGCGCTAGCAGGGTAGCCTGGGAGAGCGCAGCTTTAGTCTCGGTGAACGCACGGTCCCGCTCTGCTGTCCAGTCGACCGCCTGGTTGGGGGACATGCCTTTCAGCGCCTCGTACAGTGGCCGGATGATAAAGGCGGCTCGGGGAATGAAGCGGTGGTAGAATGTCACCATCCCGATGAACTCCCTGAGCGCACGAGCTGTTTGGGGGCGCGGAAAGGCCGCCACCGCTTCCACCTTTGAGGGCAGGGGGACCGCCCTGTCCCCAGTGATGCGGTGCCCGAGGAAATCAATGGCCGTCAGCCCGAACCAGCACTTCGCCGGGTTGACGATCAGCCCATGCTGGCTGAGGCGTGTGAAGAGGGTGTGAAGATGGGACAGGTGTTCTTCCTCGGAGGCGCTGGCGATGAGTATGTCGTCCAAATAGACGAAGATGAAAGGAAGGCCACGGAGCACTGAATCCATCAGCCGCTGAAAGGACTGGGCCGCGTTTTTGAGTCCAAATGGCATTCGTAGGAATTCAAATAGGCCGAATGGGGTAGTCACCGCTGTCTTGGGGATGTCCGAGGGGTGCACGGGAACTTGATGATAACCACGGACCAGGTCGACTTTTGAGAAGACGCGTTTGCCAGACAGGTTTGCAGAAAAGTCCTGGATATGCGGGACAGGATAGCGGTCGGGCGTGGTGGCGTCATTTAGTCGGCGGTAGTCCTCGCATGGGCGCCAACCTCCATCAGGCTTAGCGACGATGTGGAGTGGGGACGCCCACGGGCTGTCAGAGTGGCGGATGATCCCCATGCGTTCCAAGTGCTCGAACTCAGACTTGGCAATGGCGCATTTGGCGGGGTCGAGACGCCTGGCTCTGGCGTAGACCGGGGGCCCCTTCGTAGCAATGTGATGATCCACCCCATGCTTAACGGTGGGTGCAGAGAAGGTAGGCTGGGTGAGGTCAGGGAACTCAGCGAGGAGGTGGTTGAATTTGTCTGCCTCTGAGAGAGAGTTGGCAAGCCCTGCATAGGCCGCTTCCACCCGCGTACATGCGAAGGAGGAGAAGGTTAAGGCGTCGACCAGACGGCTGTTCTGAATGTCCACCAGCAAACCGTAAGCGCACAAAAAATCAGCTCCGAGGAGGGGAAGCGTTACATTGGCCATGACGAACTCCCATGTGAAACGTTGTCCACCAAAACACACTTCTACAGACCGCACGCCGTAGGTGTGGATAGGGCTGCCGTCAGCCGTCGCCAACTGGGGGCCCCGCTCCCCGCCCATGATGTCGACGTCAGTAGCAAGGAGCACGCTTCTCTGTGCGCCCGTGTCACAGAGAAATCGCCGACCGGAGATGGTGTCGAGGATGAAGAGTAGCCTGCTCGTATCGCCAACACTCATGGCCACTACTGAGTGTTGGCCCTCTCGTTTCCCGTCGGCCTGTAGTTGCAGGGGGAACGGCACCGTTTAGCTTTCGCACCAAATTGAGCGTGGTACATACAGAGTCCAGAGGGCTTGTAGCGGTCTGACGTCGGGCCACGCCCGCGATGTCGGCGGGGGGCCAGTGAAGGTAGGAGCCAGCACCCCGGCAAGGGAGGAACGTTGTGTAGCGACGAAGAATCGGTCAGCCTCCTTTGCCAGCTCACGGGGATCAGTGATGGTGGAGTTAGCGAGCGCAGTCTGGACGTGGGGCGGCATGTTGCGCAGAAACAGCTCCATAAACAGGAAACATGGCTTTTCTTGACCCAGTAGGTTTAACATCCTGCTCATTAGCTCCGATGGTTTGCCATCTCCCAAGCCCTGAACTGCGAAGAGGCGACGTGCTCTCTCCGTTGCTGACAGTTCAACAGTTTCCAGGAGGAGATGTTTAAGTGTGGCGTATTGACCATCGGCCGGTGGGCTGGTTATGAAACCGCTTATCCTGGAAGCCGTAGCGCCCCCCAGCGCCGCCACTACGTAGTAGCACCTGGTCTCGTCTGCTGTTATGTCTCTGAGCGGCGCGAACTGTGCCTCAGCCTGTGTGAACCATGTAGCCGCGGAAGACTCCCAAAACTCCGGCAGTTTCATTGCAACGGCGTTCGTAGCCATAATGTGTATGGTTTCAGAAAACTTATCCGAAAACCGACGTCGGGGTCACCAGTGTAGAGCCGAAGGAACGGAGAAGACCGTAGGTTCACACTTTAGCCGTGTAGGCAACTTTCTTTAATCCACGGTAAATCAGAGAGACAACCAAACCACAGCTCGACTGAGCGGAGGCGGCAAGAATAACCAGAAAACTGGCTGGACAACCATGACTTAACCCTGCGTTAACCTGCCAGGGCAACCATGACTTAACCCTTAGTTCCTGGGGGGAATTCTAGCCCAAATACGTGTCCACCACACTAGCACCACTCTCTCTACTTGATCAATCTTGCTTTGAACTGCTGGCTGTTAAGCTCTATGAACTTACACCCATCATTGTTGCTGCTCTGTACAGACCACCTAAGGCATCGATTATTTTTCCAAATACTCCATCAACTTTGCTGTGATTCCATCAGCTGATTAGCACGTCACAACCACCCTCTTTAATGTAACAGGATGAATGTACTTTTCCAAAAACAATGGTTTCCACATTTTTGTTTCTTGTCAATGTTATTCATAACACAATGCAATTCTTCACCAAGTTTTCTCCATAAAAGACAAACTAACAAAAAAAAATAAATCTAAATACTAGTTATCTACAATATTAAATGTGTGATTCATTTGCAAAGTTTAACCAGCATGCATTCAACTTTACATGAATCACACAAATAATAACATAACAGTTGGTCATTGTTTCAAGACAATTCCCCTCAACAGGAATATGATGTAAAATGTGTTGTACTGTCTGAACCTGTCAGCAGCAGTAATAACAGGGGATTGGTCATCAGCCCTGTCACTCTGAACAAGCCCCGCCTTCAAATCTACCACTTAGTGTTGGAGCTAAAACAAGGTTCCACAGTGAGACACAGGAAGTCCTCTCTGGTCACTGGAGCTCATAGTTACTGAACAGAAGAGCTATGAGCTTCCTGCTCATCTCACTGCTGTTGGCTGCTATGTGCTTTGGTAGGACACAACTCTTTGTTTGCTTGTTATTAATCTGAACTTTGTCTTGTTGATTCTTTTCCTCACACTGACACCGTCTGTTGTTGTCCCGCAGAATGCAGAGCTCAAAAAGACAACGTGCTCCAACCCAAAGGAGGTGTGACTGTTAGTGAGGGAGAGACAGTAACACTGGACTGTCACTATAACACCAGTGGCTCAAGTACATATCTTTACTGGTACAGACAGGCTGCAGACGACAAGCCCACATTCATTCTGAGCCGCTTTACTGTTGGATCAGGGAACACAGTGGACGGGATCAAGGAGAGATTTGATTCCAGCCTGGATTCCAGCTCAAGATCAGTTCCTCTGAAGATCCAGAGTCTGCAGCTGTCTGACTCTGCTGTGTACTACTGTGCTCTGAGGCCCAGAGTGACAGGAAACTGCAAGACGTACTACAAAAACCTTTAGAGTGTCTATCAAGGATCCAGAGACAACACAATGATAAACCAGATCCACTAGAGGGCAGTATTCACATTTTAAAGACTTTGGTTCCTTGCTGAAGAAAAACACATTGGACAGTTTGACAAGCCAGCTTCCTACAACTGCTGATTTGTCCAATGTGTCAATACAACATTCAAAAACATTTTATTCTGCATTGAAACGTTAAACTGTCTTGATAAAGAAAAGTATTAATGTCTTCTGTAGATTCGTTTAACAAATTCTGCATTGTATTCTAGTCTTAGAAGAAAAATAACTTGATGGAAGTCAGAGCTTGGTGGTTACTTGATGGAAGCGAGACTGCTTGACTAATCCATGGGACAAGTAGCAGTGTGTATGGTGACAGGTGAGGGGTGGTGTTTAGTCCTGCTTATTTAACAGCTATTCTTTCAAGACTCATTATTTTAGCTCCCTGTCTTACTTTTGAACACGCATACAAAACATGGTGTTCCCTGGTCGTCACTATAAACCGTTCACCACTGTGATGAGAGTCATCACTTCTGTTGACTTGACAGTGAGGAGTTCCACCAGGGGGAGTTAGTGCGTGGGAGGATCACGCTAATCCCCCCCCCCCGACCAGGCGCCCCGATCGACCAGAGGAGGCGCTAGTGCAGCGACCAGGACACATACCCACATCCGGCTTCCCACTCGCAGACACGGCCAATTGTGTCTGTAGGGAGCAAGCCGGAGGTAACACGGGGACTCGATCGGGCGATCCCCGTGTTGCTAAGCAACGGAATAGTCCGCTACGCTACCCGGACGCCCTGAGAGTAGTCATTTTAAATGAAGGCTTTATTTGGTTTTAAACCACAATAGTTGGTTTCTACCTTGTCTGTTCTTCACATGGCTTGTGGGCCTGTACGTTCACTGAATGTTGTGCTGGAATGTAACGTGCAATGTGTCTTAGGATGCTTTATTTATTTGTTTGTTTGTTTGTTTATTTCTTAATTTATTTATTCTTTTAATTTGTAATTTGTGATATTGGGCTACACAAACCAAATTGACTTGACTTGACTGTGCAGTTTTATCTTTCGCCTGGTCCTCGTGTGAGTCTGCTTGGATGGCCACACGATGGCGCCAGTGTGCATCTCTTGCCCATGTACTGTTCTGTCTCTTGTCTCTGACATACTGCTGCTTGCTGCTTGTGTGTGAGCTTGTGTATGGTCTGGGTAGATTGTGGAACTGAATTGTCCTTCTGGGAGAAATAAAGTTGTCTGAATGTGAATCTGAAGTACACAGTGCAGACAAACCTTATGGCTCTGCTGAGAGTGAGCATCAGGTATTTTAAGTACACATTGGGTCAGCACATGTTCAACAGGTTGATTTTACACTTGGCCCAGCAAATGCCCCCATTCATAATGTACCCCCCCACCCCCAAAACAAAAGAAAAAAGAAAAAGAAGAGTGGCTGATAACACTGGAGGGTGAACATTTTCAGCATGATGGGGGTGATGGGGGAGGAGAGGGAGCAGAGTAAGTCAGCAGGTCTTCTGTTTCATCTGATAGTGAAAAAACGTGTGATTCAGTGTGGATATGTAACTGCATCCACTTTGGACATCAGCCGGTTGGTTTCTTCAGTCATGACGTCATCAAAGTGACTTCGTCAGCCTCTGAGACAAAGAGACTGACAGTCCCCTAGATGAATGATGACACGTTTCTCCCATGAAACCTTGTGTCCAGATGAACTGATTCAACTTTTCTGGGATTCTACAGCTGGATGATTGAGCAGGCATCACAATATTCATGTGTAGTATTCTAGTTTTGGAAGAAACACAACAATAAATCCCATACTGTCTCACATATAAACCCAACCACAAAAGATAAACTACATGATGACAGGAGAAGAAAGACAACCTGAAGGTAATATAAGATATTTAATGATAATAACTCTATTCTATCAACATTCCTTAAAGATTAGATTATTCTTAAACCATGATTAATTGATTGTTTTATTTGAATATTCTTACTAAACCTATCTGGACAGTGACTTGTAATAAGCTGTCAGAGTTGATCCAGTCATTGTTTCCTCTTCAGCAGGAAGTGGAGTTTGACAGACAGGGAAACAGATCAGATCTCTGAAACCAGCACATCTTTAACAAGGTGATTGTTGCTGTGCCACAGTTTCTGTTTGACGTCTGACATCAGCCATGCAGTTCCTCCTACCACTTGTTTTATTCACTGGCTTTACTGGTAAGAAACACTTTGGCAGCTCAGTATTTGTTAAACTATGAATCCCTTTTTAACAGAAATAATAATGAGATAGATTCAATATATGACATGATTATTGACTTTTTAATCATTTCTTCCCATCTGCAGGTTCCAGTTATCAGCAAACCATCCAGTCCCTCCAAGACAGAGTACATGGTCTAGAAGGTGCCAAAGTTACTCTCTCCTGTAAATACTCCTCAGCAAACTACTTATTTTGGTATCGCCAGGACGCAGGAGAACCACCACAGTTTCTAATATCCTCCACTAAATCAGGTTCAATAATAAACAGAGCAGATACAAACTCCAGACTGTCTGTTAAAGTGAATGAGACTCAAATGGAAGTGGAGATGTCCTCTGCTGCAGTGACAGACTCTGCTGTGTACTACTGTGCTGTGAGGCCCACAGTGACAGGAAACCCAGAGTCACTGTACACAAACCTGACAGTGTCTGACAGAACATTTACACACTTCAGCTGCTTCTGTCATTTAACAGCTGATCAATCAAGTAGAGTTTTAATATCAGCTCACTAGAAACAAGGTGAGATATTTAGTATCTCTAATCATAGCATGACCATGGAGGATCCTTGTTTCTGGTTGATGGAAGGTTTGCGTCAAAACCTTTTAACGCACACATAGTTCAGCTCAAGGTTAAATATTGTTATAAATTCACACGCAGGACAAGAAGTTGCTGCACAACATGTTGAATTAGTATTGAGTCCAATTAACATTCAACATTTTAGCTTAATGGCTAACTTTTTGTTCATAATATTTTACTGCTCACTTCAAAACATTAGTTACAAAAAATTAAATGTTTTTCTTCTAATATCTTGCCAAGTGATCATTCTATAAGCAGAATAATTCAACCGAAGTTGTGTGATAAAGAATTTTTACATTCTCCACTTTGTGTCATGTGGTTCTTTATTTTGTATTGTAGTTTAAAATACTTTCATGCATAACTTGACATGGATTATCTCTTGCTAATTCAGTCACGCCCCCAGAGAATGTTCATAGGGGTGGCCAAATGGGGCCACTGAAAATCTTGGGGTGGCACACCAAAACCAAAAGCCATGACTGAATTTCAGGAATTCTATTATGCTGTTGTAGTATACTGTATAGGCTAATTGAAAACTGCCAACATGAGAGTTAAGGAATCGCCCACTGAAATACTTTGGTTTCTTATTTTTTTACAGTTAATGTTACTACATAGCTGATGTGCAAAGACTAACACTGGTACAGTTAACATTTTGAGTTCCACAACAGTTCTGATTTAATGTGTTATGTATCTGTATATATTGTAAAGTGTTAGATGATTCATTGTTAGATTGTGTATGTGTGATGCAGTGACGGACGATCAGAAGCGACTGGCTGCCTGGCTATGCATTTGTTACTTTCTTTGACATGAATTATTATGAAAAATATACATTATTGATTTAAATGAACGGCACCTAATGTAAAATATCAAATAGAAGGATATTATGGTTAATCAGAAGCATATTCTGCATATGCGACTCGTGGCTGGGGGAGGGGGGCAGCAGGGGGGCCAGGGATAGTATCAGGGGGCCGTGGCCACCCCTTGGGGGCGCCACTGTGCTAATTCTGTCCCCCTTTGTTATATCTTAGGAAAATATTACTGATGGCCATTGTCTGTTTAAATAGAGATAAGGAGGACCTTTCTTTCCACAGTTTTTGTCTCTGTCATGGTTGGTGAGACTTATTGACTTTGGGTCATGTTCAGAAACCATTTAATAATTATAATGACTAATCTTATTCTATGTCGTCCTGTTTAGATCAACAAATTTATCATTTCTTATAATGTAAGAATTCCCTTATATATATATATATATATATTAGCAAAGAGAACAAAGAGGTGAAGAGTCCATCATGACATTAATTTCTAAACCTCCACCACTATAACACTACAAAGACCAAGACAAGGGGAGGAGTTAGAGAACTGAATGTCAAAGACTTCATGTTGCAACTGAAGAGCTGCTGAGTTATTTTCACTTGGTGATTCAATACACTTCAGTCATGATGTTACTCCATTTAATCTGGCTGATGATATCTACCTTTCATACTGGTAAATATGAAGTGGAAGAACATACATCTTAATATTATCCATAAGGTATTTCCATCAACTATTGTGTTTGTAAAAATCCATGTGTCTGTCTAGGGCTCTCTGAGGATTCAGTTACACCATTTCATGATAGAATTCTGGCTTTGGAAGGAGACAGGGTCACTCTCTCCTGCAACTACTCTGTCTCTATACGGAGCCTCTACTGGTATCGACAGTACTCCAGCTCATCTCCACAGCTTCTCATCACGGACTATTCAGAGAAAGTACCAGGGTTGACTCTTAAGCATGAGAGAGAAAGAAAAGCGTTTCATCTGGAGATGTCCTCTGCTGCAGTGACAGACTCTGCTGTGTACTACTGTGCTGTGAGGCCCACAGTGACAGGAAACCCAGAGTCACTGTACACAAACCTGACAGTGTCTGACAGAACATTTACACACTTCAGCTGCTTCTGTCATTTAAAAGCAGAACAATCAAGTAGAGTTTTCCTACCCACATAATGAAAATAATGTATCAGAGTTCATAACTGGACTAATGTTTTGCACTTTGTTAAAATGTAGCCGTCTTGATTTTTAAGTTTAATTAAATATAATTTAATGTTATGGAACTGGATTAGTGTTTTCTTTCCCTCCTCTATGTATTTTTTTACTATAACTGTGGATGAGATGTGGTCATGGCTTTGATGCATGTTCAGGACACCATCAGGATACTATTTGACAATGTTCATGATCAATGTTTCTCATTAACTTGATAGAGACGGTTGGACCTCCACCTTCCTATGACATTAGTTACACCACATGAATGACTGACTTCAAGCCTTTAACTTTAGTTTTCATGGTGGCTGGAGTCTGGTTTCAGGACTCATGTCTTTGTTTACTTGTTGTCATTTAGTCCATTCAGGTTCTTCATAGTGATGAAGAGTCATGTAGAGCTGAGTGGAATCACAGCTGAATCCTCAGAGATACACTGAGATGCTAAAACTTCTTCAAATTATGAAAACAGATCAACAGTCTGAGGATGATTTTAGGTTTCAGACATCTACAATTAAAATGATGAGGGAAAAACAAACCTTTACTTCTTTCCAAATACTCCATCAGCTTTGCTGTGATTCCATCAGTTTATTAGCACATCACACCCCACACTCTTTAATGACACAGGATGAATGTACTTTTCCAAAACAAAGATTTCTGAATTTTTATTATCTATGTTATTCATAACACAACGCAATTATTCTTCAGGTGTTCTTCATAAAAGGCAAAAGAAAAAAAACAAAAACAAAAAACAAAACAAAACACAAACAAAAACAAAATCCAAATAATAAATAGCTCAAATTTTAAATATTTGAATATTAAATGTCTTTCATTTTCAAAGATGAACCAAAATGGATTCAACTTTATAAGAATCACATAAATAAGAACAACATAATACGTATTGATTGTTTTAAAGACAAGTCCCCTCAACAGGAATATGATGTAACTTATAACTTTTAACTTATTTTAAACTTATTTTTAGCTGGGTCTTCATGTGTGTATATCTTATACTGTGTTTGCTGCGTTTGTCTGTGTCTGTCTTGCACTGTTTGGTGAAGCCACAGCCCTCATTTCATTTTTAACATGTGCCTGCACATTGTTTTTAATGACAATAAAATTGAATTGAATTGAATTGAATGTAAAACGTGTTTTACTGTCTGAACCTGTCAGCAGCAGTAATAACAGGGGATTGGTCATCAGCCCTGTCACTCTGAACAAGCCCCGCCTTCAAATCTACCACTTAGTGTTGGAGCTAAAACCAGGTTCCACAGTGAGACACAGGAAGTCCTCTCTGGTCACTGGAGCTCATAGTTACTGAACAGAAGAGCTATGAGCTTCCTGCTCATCTCACTGCTGTTGGCTGCTATGTGCTTTGGTAGGACACAACTCTTTGTTTGCTTGTTATTAATCTGAACTTTGTCTTGTTGATTCTTTTCCTCACACTGACACCGTCTGTTGTTGTCCCACAGAATGCAGAGCTCAAAAAGACAACGTGCTCCAACCCAAAGGAGATGTGACTGTTAGTGAGGGAGAGACAGTAACACTGGACTGTCACTATAACACCAGTGGCTCAAATACATATCTTTACTGGTACAGACAGGCTGCAGACGACAAGCCCACATTCATTCTGAGCCGCTTTTCTGTTGGATCAGGGAACACAGCGGACGGGTTCAAGGAGAGATTTGATTCCAGCCTGGATTCCAGCTCAAGATCAGTTCCTCTGAAGATCCAGAGTCTGCAGCTGTCTGACTCTGCTGTGTACTACTGTGCTCTGAGGCCCACAGTGACAGGAAACTGCAAGACGTACTACAAAAACCTTTGGAGTGTATATCAAGAATCCAGAGACAAAACAATGTTAAACCACATCCACTAGAGGGCAGTATTCACATTTTAATCTCACCGGCTACTTCTTGAAGAAAAACACATTGGACAGTTTGACAGGTCACCTTCCTACAACTGCTGATTCGTCCAATGTGTCAATCCAACATTCAAAAACATTTTAATCTGCGTTGAAACATTAAACTGTCTTGATGAAGAAAATTATTAATGTCTTATGTAGTTTTATTTAACAAATATTACAGTCCTGTATTGATTCTAGTGTTAGGAGAAAAATAACTTTAAATCCCATACTGTCTCACATATAAACCAAAAGAAATAAAATACAAATAAAATAAAAGAATAAACCAAAAAACTAAATGACGTAAAGACAAAACGGCTCATTTAAAGGTAATATAAAATATGAAATTATAATATTAATGCTATTCAATTCATTAAAGATTAGATTAACCTTAAACCAGGATATTTTGATTGTTTTATTTGTATATTCTTGCTAAACCGATCTGGCCAGTGAATTGTAATGAGCGATCAAAGGGAGAGATCAGGACCTAAACTCGAAGGCCTCACACAGGAAGGCAAGGCCTTCACGAGATACTTTACCGAACGAAGGATGGGTTTTGTTTTCAAGTGACTGGTGAGTCCTACCCTATTAATTATCTATAGAGTTGATTAAGATTGTTGTTGACAGTGCTTGAATTTGCGGCTGTGAGATTTATCACCTAATTTTTGCAGCACGCCCTACACACTTCTCTATGTGACTGACTGTTTAAATCCCTCATTTCCCTCCCATAGCTTCTGTTTCCACCGATGGTTTCACCCCACAGGACTGTTTTGTCCGATAGCTCCCCCCACTGGCCTCATCAGTCATTAACCCTCTTACCAGGAGTTTTCCCCATACAGACTACTATTAGGCACTGGGCCTCTTATCCACATGACATATTACGACTTGACCTGGATGTGGACCACAGTGTGCTAACTCCACTAGTTAAATCAGGTGTTTATACGTGCACAACCTGTCAGAAGTTTGCCCTTTACAATATCCCATCTATTCCCAACAAAGCCCCTCAGGTCAATAACGCCATCACAGAGCACAAACTGGACTATGTATGTCTGACGGAAACCTGCCAGTCACAGAATGACTTTCTAGAGCTAAATTCAGCAACTTTGTTTACATATGCAAACCTCGGTCTTCAGGCAGAGGAGGCGGCCTTGTGCAGATTCATTGTGATAGTATAAAACCAACACCACTCTCTCTACTTGATCACTCTTCCTTTGAACTGCTGGCTGTTAAGCTCTATGGACCTTCACCCACCATTGTTGCTGCTCTGTACAGACCACCTAAGGCTGGAATATTTTTATCACTAAACACTCAACAGTTTTAACCACCCTTAGTACAACGTCTCCCTATTTAATCCTAATGGAGGGTTTATAAATGTTCATTTTGATAACACTGCGTGGTGATGCTAAGGGACCACTCGAAGACACACGTCTGTTAGCATACACTTCTTTACTTGAACAACCCACGTCACACTCCTCCTCCCCTCTTACAGTCACTTACATCCTATCTTGTCCTCTAGCTCCCCCTACTGTCCTCCAACTGCATCAACTTAAGACGTCACATATTCCCTTTGCAAAAGATAACATTTATATCATCACCAACTATACAATCACTGCGGTGCTTACGCTGAACTGCATTAGCTATAAACACTCTTACAATAACAACAGAATACCACCTTGACCATAAAACAAATAACAGTTTCGAAATAACAGTCTCATGCAGGCAATACTAGGTCATTAAAAAATAACAGATTTGAAATAACAGTTTCACACAGACAGTACTAGGTCTATAAGAAATAACAGTATCAAAATAACAGTTTCATACCAACAATAGGCTATTCTTGTTTTAGTTTACCGTCCCCACATAGCACAGCCCTGTGCCCAAGCAGGCGGCCTCCTGACCCTGACCTCTCGCTGAGGGGGCTGAGCATGTAGTGGGTCAGGCTGGACTCAGCTACAGTCTATGTCAGGCCCCTGACCCTGAAGGGGTAGGGCAGACACGAGATAGGATGCATTCCAGGTGCGCCCATGAGACAGCCTGTAAGTGTACTGGCCTCTTTGCTCATGCACCTGAAGAGGGGAAGAGTACTTTGACTGTCTCTTGCGTAGTTTACCTGGTCTCCTAACTCTGACCCAAGACCCAGGAGGAAAGTGCACCGCTTTTGCTCCTCTCTTCATGTCTGCATACTCCTTCATCTTCCTCTGCTTCTCTTTCACTGTTTGTGCTGTGTTTTGTGCTTGTAGGGATGTGACAGGCTGTGGTTTGTGGAGGCCTGTCACATGGACTTTGGTGTGCGTCTGAAGTCCGTGCAACAGCTCTGCAGGGGAGCATTGAGTGGTGGCATGCCTGGTTGCTCTGCAGAAAGTCTCTGGTTGATGCTGTCCACTCCTTTCCTTCTATTTTCGCAGTCAGTAGACTATACTTCAGACATCGATTAAATCTCTCAATTTCCCCATTGGCCTGGGGGTAGTAGAGTGAGGAGTGTTTGCGTGCAATTCCCCTGTCCTTGTGAAAGGATTCCAATTCCTGTGAAATCAGTTGACTCCCATTGTATGAGATGAACTCTTTTGGGTTTCCTACCCTGCTGAACACTGTAGACAGGAAGTGGATCACTGGATTAATGGCGTATGACACAGTGGCATGTAGAGTTCCACTCAGAGGAATAGGATTGCCTCCGTAACTCACAAGTTTCAGTGTCGGGTGTACTCAGTGGGGTGTTTGGGAAAAGTTGCATTAACATTGTACTTGGAAGGATTGAAACGGCAGAGCCCGTGTCCAGCAAAAGTTCCACATTTTGTGTTGTCTGCCCCTCAACAGCCATCTGTACTGTGCACATTATTTTATTCCCAGTGCGAGCTACAGTGTCTACATTTAATATAGTCACTTTAGACACAGTGCTCTCTACTTGTTCCACATCATCTGTAATTCCACTTACTCTCTTTGCCCCCCTACACACCTTTGCAAAATGCCCCTGTTTCCTGCAGTTATTACAGCGGGCCGTCCTGGCAGGGCAAGATGGGTAGGAAGCTTTATGGTGGCGTGCTCCACATCTGAAGCATGTTAGCCCTTGTCTCGTGGCATTGTCTCTCGTGGACACTGGCGGTCCCCTGGTTGTGTCCACCGGCTGCACACCCACAGCTCCCGCGGGCGGCGCTGCAGCCGCAGTTCCCCGGTCCATGATTTTAGCGTTCGATGTGACGGATTCAATTAGTCCAGCAATAGTCACAGCCTTTTCCAGAGTTAGGGGCACCTCCAGCATCAAACGCTCTCTTATCTGATTGGAGTTAGTCTTTTCCACCAACTGGTCCCGTAGCACGTCATCCTCAAACGTTTTAGAGTCGCACGTAGCAGCAAGTTCTCTCAGCGCGGACACGTACCGTGCCACTGATTCTCCGTGATGCTGACTCCGTTGTCTAAACTTATATCTTTCAGCCACCACCTTAACAGCAGTGTAGCACTGTAGATGTTGACAGTTGACTAGGACCAGTTCTAGGTACGTAGGAGCAGTTTATAACTAGCATCAAATGATTGCAGACCACAGACCAGGGAATAAAGTTTGAACTACCGGCTTGTTTTTATATAAAGAATTGTAAACATAGACAGAGAAACATACACAATTACACAATAACACAGTGAGAATGGATAAATTCCTTGAAACCTCTTGTTTTATGATTTAACCCTTATTAAACCACTATTTTGAGTTTCAGATATATATATATTTTTTTAAATTTATTTCTGATTTTTCCCTTTTTTCTCCCAATTTAGTGGCCAATTGATCCCTATTTTAATTCAAACACCCACCCTCGTATTGCATGCGCTCGCCAACTGCGTCTCTCCGGCCGGCAGTCTCGAAGGAAAGCGCCTCCCCACTTTCGTGACAAGGCGAATCCAAGCCGAACCACTGTTTTTCCGACACACACAGAGACGCATTCACATGACGAACACAAGCCGACTCCGCCCCCCTCCCGAAGACAGCGTTGCCAATGATTGCTGCTTCATCGAGTCCGGCCATAGTCGGATCTGACGAGACCGGGGCGCGAACCCCAGTCCCCAGTGGGCAACTGCATCGACACCAAGCCGATGCTTAGACCGCTACGCCACCGCGGACTAACTAGTTTCAGATATTTTACATAGATATTTTAGTTCTAATTTAGGATCCTTTAATTCTAATTTGACGTTATCTATTTTTTGAGTTGACAAATTATGTTAATTTGTTTTATGTTCTATTTTTTCCATTGGGCCTTTAAATTTCAGTTCTAATTTCCATTAACCTAAGTTACTTAACCAGTAAATCAGAATGCCAAAAGTAACACACAACTGCATTACCCCATGAACAGTATGAATGAGTAATAAACTCAGCCGATACTGCGATTAACAATACAATATCAGATCAAAAATCAAAATCAATAATCAATGTAGGCTATAATCGGTCCTTTTTGGAAAATCCGTTGTTGCTCCAATGAGCCCAACTACGTTTTGCAGTAACAAACTGGAAGTTTCTGTCCTACCACAATCCAGGTCCTCGAATCTGTAGGCTGCTGTCCTGAGAATGAGCTGTGTGAAGCCGCAGACAGACCACGTGGATCCAGCAGGGCTCCTATAGGTGGCTCGCCATCTTGTTTCCAGCTTGGGGTAAGAAACAGCAAGCGCGATCTTCCCAATCCAAGAAAAACCTGGCCTGCATTATAACAGGCGCATCACACACGCAAAGACGTTAGTTTACATATCTCTCAATAAAAGAATCAAAAGAAAACAACAAAAGTACCGACTGACATGGTCAATCTACCCACCGCTAAAACGTGACGCAGTTTAATTTCTGTGCTAATACGCCATGCTGCTGCTGCTGCGGCCTAGCTGGAAGGAGCTAGCTTAGCAACTCGGTTTGCACAAGAGAGAAACACATTCTGAGTTCGGTTCACAAAAGAAAAACACATTCTGAATTCGGTTCACAAAAGAAAAACACATTCTGAATTCGGTTCACAAAAGAAAAACACATTCTGAGTTCGGTTCACAAAAGAAAAACACATTCTGAATTCGGTTCACAAAAGAAAAACGTGGCTCCTCAACAATCTTTACACAAATTATGATCCACAACATAACGGAGCTACTTATAGCTTTAACTAGCCTATGCACACAGACATTGTAAACGGACAAGTTCGGCTAGTTAGCATCGGCTAGTTAGCATCGGCTAGTTAGCAGTTGACTCACCAAGTCCTGGACGACACTCGGACACAACACAAACCCAGGGCCCGGAGGAGGACCAGACCAACAGAAAGAACCAACTGTAGCTCGCTGCCATTTCAAAGCAGAATCTTCTATCTCTCGTTCCAGCGGCTTCTCTCAAGCGTCTGCCTGGCGTTCTGAAACCGGGCTGCTTCTGGGACGTCCTCCCTCTCGAGCAAGGCAGCTGATTGGCTAATCGGCACTGCACGCGCTGCGTTCATGAAATAGCAATCTGAACCAACAATATGAATATGAATTTATCGGTACCATGAATTACTTATCTGCGGTTTACTATTTATTTGCAAAATTAATAATTATGATTATTTATTATTGTAAACTACTAATAAGACACGTTAGCCCCCTAGCTAACGGGTCTGACCCTTTAGCCGAGAGGTTAGTAACGTCGCCTTGTGGTGCAGTACACCACAAGGCGACATCATTATTTATTTTGTCTTACTGACATTGAGAGAGAGGTCGTTATCATGGCACCATATGGTTAAATCTTCCACTTCCCTCCTATAGGCCGTCTCATCACCGTCACTTATTACTCCAATCACTGTGGTGTCATCTGTGAATTCAATGATGCTGTTGTTGTCATATTTGGCTACACAGTCGTGTGTAAATAGACTGTACATTAGGGGGCCTAGACATCAGCCCTGAGGTGTGCCAGTCTGAAGAACTAATGTGGATGATTATGTTTTACCTATTCTCACAGTCTTGGACGGGCCTCTCAGAAAATCAAATGAGCAATTAGAGATAGAGTTGCCCAGACCAAGACCTCTGAGTTTCAACACCAGTTTGGATGGTACAATGATATTGAAAGCATAGCTGTAATCAATAACTTTGTCTAAAACTTTATGGAGATGGTTTCACATAAACCCTTCATGTAACAATTGTTACATTACATGAACATTTGACTGGTTGACTACAAATCTTTAAGATTAGTTCTGAAGTTGGTTGGAGTTTGGTTTGATAACTCATGTCTTAGTTTGTTTCTGTCCAGATAATCCAGACATTTGCAAAAAGCAGCATTTTTCTTCTAAAAAAATCACAAAAACTTTATGCACAGTGTTGACTGTACTTTTTTTAAATGTCTATGTTATTCACAACATATTGCACTTGGTTCACGTCCCCTCAAGTAGACAACCAAACAACCCAATTGATGACTTAAAAAGATAGGTAGACAAATGTTTGATGCAACTGTAGAAGTTGAATAATAAGACGTGTTCATTGTTTTAAAGGCAATTCCCCTCAACAGGAATATGATCTAAAATGTGTTTATTGTCTGAACCTGTCAGCAAGCCCCTCCTTCAAATCTACCACTTAGTGTTGGAGCTAAAACAAGGTTCCACAGTGAGACACAGGAAGTCCTCTCTGGTCACTGGAGCTCATAGTTACTGAACAGAAGAGCTATGAGCTTCCTGCTCATCTCACTGCTGTTGGCTGCTATGTGCTTTGGTAGGACACAACTCTTGGTTTGCTTGTTATTAATCTGAACTTTGTCTTGTTGATTCTTTTCCTCACACTGACACCGTCTGTTGTTGTCCCACAGAATGCAGAGCTCAAAAAGACAACGTGCTCCAACCCAAAGGAGGTGTAACTGTTAGTGAGGGAGAGACAGTAACACTGGACTGTCACTATAACACCAGTGGCACAAATACAAATCTTTACTGGTACAGACAAGCTGCAAACGACAAGCCCACATTCATTCTGAGCCGCATTACTGCTGAATCAGGGAACACAGGGGACGGGTTCAAGGAGAGATTTGATTCCAGCCTGGATTCCAGCTCAAGATCAGTTCCTCTGAAGATCCAGAGTCTGCAGCTGTCTGACTCTGCTGTGTACTACTGTGCTCTGAGGCCCACAGTGACAGGAAACTGCAAAACCTACTACAAAAACCTTTAGAGCGTCTATCAAGAATCCAGAGACAACGCAACGATAAACCAGATCCACTAGAGGGCAGTATTCACATTTTAAAGTCTTTGGTTCCTTGCTAAAGAAAAACACATTGGACAGTTTGACAAGCCAGCGTCCTACAACTGCTGATTTGTCCAATGTGTCAATACAACATTCAAAAACATTTGATTCTGCATTGAAACGTTAAACTGTCTTGATAAAGAAAAGTATGAATGTCTTCTGTAGATTCGTTTAACAAATTCTGCATTGTATTCTAGTGTTAGAAGAAAAATAACTTGATGGAAGTCAGAGCTTGGTGGTTACTTGATGGAAGCGAGACTGCTTGACTAATCCATGGGACAAGTAGCAGTGTGTATGGTGACAGGTGAGTGGTGGTGTTTAGTCCTGCTTATTTAACAGCTATTCTTTCAAGACTCATTATTTTAGCACCCTGTCTTACTTTCGAACACGCACACAAAACATTGTGTTCCCTGGTCGTCACTATAAATCGTTTACCACTGTGATGAGAGTCATGACTGAGCTGGACTGGTGCATTTTTTGCAAGGCAAATGTTTTGTTCCTGATTCATTTGGCTGCCCTGGAGGAGTCGTGTCGAGAAGGAAGGGAGAGGCGGGGAACACACTCATCTGTCGAGCTGTCAGGTTGCTTGAAAGACGAAGCGATGACAGCAAGTAGGAGAAGAACAAGCGTGCTCCTGCTGTGAAAGCACAGAGGCCTGGCTGCAATGGAAGGAGCTGTGGAGTCAAGACAAATGACATTTCTCCCAAAACTAATAGACTTTTACCTCTCCCCCCCCCTCCGCTTCTTCATCTGTGGATTGGGTACACAGAGTTTATAGCATATCGGTGACATCCAGCAAAAACATGACTTTATCTATGGCGTTAGCACACAAAACAGATAATATATGATGCATATCAATAGAAGGTTGATTCTGCAACTGTATAACTGTATTATGAAAAATATACATTATTGATTTAAATGAACGGCACCTAATGTAAAATATCAGATGGAAGCATATTATGCTTAATCAGAAGCATATTCTGCATATGCGCCTCGTGGCTGGGGGGGGCAGCAGGGGGGGCCAGGAATAGTATTGGGTGGCTGTGGCCACCCCTGGCCACCCCTTGGGGGCGCCACTGTGCTAATTCTGTCCCACCGTTGTTATTTCTTCACCCCCAAAACAAAAGAAAAAAGAAAAAGAAGAGTGGCTGATAACACTGGAGGGTGAACATTTTCAGCATGATGGGGGAGATGTTGGGGGAGGAGAGGGAGGAGAGTAAGTCAGCAGATCTGCTGTTTCATCTGATAGTGAAAAAACGTGTGATTCAGTGTAGATATGTAACTGCATCCACTTTGGACATCAGCCGGTTGGTTTCTTCAGTCATGATGTCATCAAAGTGACTTCCTCAGCCTCTGAGACAAAGACACTGACAGTCTCCTAGATGAATGATGACACGTTTCTCCCATGAAACCTTGCGTTCAGATGAACTGATTCAACTTTTCTGGGATTCTACACCTGGATGATTGAGCAGGCATCAACATATTCATGTGTAGTATTCTAGTTTTAGAAGAAACACAACAATAAATCCCATACTGTCTCACATATAAACCCAACCACAAAAGATAAACTACATGATGACAGGAGAAGAAAGCCAACCTGAAGGTAATATAAAATATTTAATAATAATAACTCTATTCTATCAACATTCCTTAAAGATTAGATTATTCTTAAACCATGATTAATTGATTGTTTTATTTGAATATTCTTGCTAAACCTATCTGGACAGATTATTGTAATAAGCTGTCAGAGTTGATCCAGTCATTGTTTCCTCTTCAGCAGGAAGTGGAGTTTGACAGACAGGGAAACAGATCAGATCTCTGAAACCAGCACATCTTTAACTAGGTGATTGTTGCTGTGCCACAGTTTCTGTTTGACGTCTGACATCAGCCATGCAGTTCCTCCTACCACTTGTTTTATTCACTGGCTTTACTGGTAAGAAACACTTTGGCAGCTCAGTATTTGTTAACCTATGAATCCCTTTTTAACAGAAATAATAATGAGATAGATTCAATATATGACATGATTATTGACTTTTTAATCATTTCTTCCCATCTGCAGGTTCCAGTTATCAGCAAACCATCCAGTCCCTCCAAGACAGGGTACATGGTCTAGAAGGTTCCAAAGTTACTCTCTCCTGTAAATACTCCTCAGCAGAATACTTATATTGGTATCGCCAGGACTCAGGAGAACCACCACAGTTTCTAATATCCTCCTATAAATCAGGTTCAATAATGAACAGAGCAGATACAAACTCCAGACTGTCTGTTAAAGTGAATGAGACTCAAATGGAAGTGGAGATGTCCTCTGCTGCAGTGACAGACTCTGCTGTGTACTACTGTGCTGTAAGGCCCACAGTGACAGGAAACCCAGAGTCACTGTACACAAACCTGACAGTGTCTGACAGAACATTTACACACTTCAGCTGCTTCTGTCATTTAACAGCTGATCAATCAAGTAGAGTTTTAATATCAGCTCACTAGAAACAAGGTGAGATATTTAGTATCTCTAATCATAGCATTACCATGGAGGATCCTTGTTTCTGGTTGATGGAAGGTTTGCGTCAAAACCTTTTAATGCACACATAGTTCAGCTCAAGGTTAAATATTGTTATAAATTCACACGCAGGACAAGAAGTTGCTGCACAACATGTTGAATTAGTATTGAG
>NW_026611197.1:0-85458 GCF_029633865.1 Lampris incognitus | reverse complement strand
GCTCGGACGTGCCGGAAACATCCGAGCGCTCGGCTCGCGCTCTGAGGAGACGAGCGCTGCACTGCACCAGGTGTTTGCCATCATCCATCAGGCACACCTGTGGCATTCAGGCAGCCTTCTACAAGAAGCCTCCCAGAACGTCTCTCTGTGCTTCGACCTACTGAACCCTGCGGTACAGTTCTGACAAGCCCTCCAGCGTTCCTTGCATTCTGTTTATTCCCCAGTGTCTTATCTTCGTGTCTCTGTTTCCTCCCAAGACTCTCCCTCCGCGATTTCCACGGCTCCCCGTGTCTCCCTCGTCCCCAGCGACCTTCACGTTTTCTCCCCGGACCTCTCCTGCGATCTCCCCCCTTGTCCCTCTATCTGTACCCCTCCCTTCGGACTCGACTTCCCGGATCTCGGACCTGGACTTTCTCGGACAACCCCTCTTGGATCACGGACTGGACTTTCTTGCCAGGTACACGCACATTTTTTCAACACCTCCTGGTCATTTACATACCGCACCACACATAGGCTAAAAACACTCACACATAGTTATACAGGCAAACCACGGGACACCACACATAGTTTATTCACACATCCCACTAACAGAACGCCTTTTTCACCATACATTTCTCTCCCACAATAAAACCCCCCTTTGTAGATTTAGAAGTCATCTCGTGTCTGTCTGTCTTGGGTTTCGCCATACGGGTCAGGTTCTGGTGCGCGAGCACAACAGAACATCGGAGCCATTATGGACCCAGGCAAACCCAAGGAGCGGACGGTCCCTGTGACGCCCCAGAGCCCCGTCCCCCTAGAGGCAGTAGTAAGAAGTCACAGTTGCCAACTTGCCTCTCTCCGCTCAGAGCTTACTACTGCCTTCACCCGTGTCACCGGAGAGGTCAGCGATCTTCAGTCCGGCTCCCAGGCCGCGACGAGCGCGTTAGATGCCCTCACCGCGCAGATCGCTGCACTCTCCACAGCGGTCTCCAGGATGAGTGACCACCCTGCCCTGGCCTCGGTCTCTGCCCCCAGCTCGGCCTTCGGTTTCCCCGTTCCTGGTCCCGACGTTCCCCCTCCTCCGAGTCAACCCCCACTGGACCCCCGGTGCGAGCCTAACCTCCCCTGCCCGAAGGCCTTCGGTGGGGAGTTCGAGCTGTGCAGGGGTTTCCTTGGTCAGTGTGAGCTCCTGTTCAAACACCAGCCAGCCAGGTATAGGACAGGAGAGACCAAGGTAGCCCTTGTCATGTCCCTCCTCACCGGCAAAGCCCTCAGCTGGGCCATAGCGGCGGTAGGCCATACCGAGCAGCTCGCCTCGGACTATTGTGCCTTCCGCCGCGAGTTCAATCTGGTGTTCGACCACCCAGCTGACGGGCAGGACGCTGCCGGCCGCCTCCATTCCATCCAACAGGGAGCCAGGTCGGTGGCAGATTATTCCTTGGAGGTAAGGATACTCGCGGCAGACAGTGGGTGGGATGACACTGCGCTCAAGAGCGCGTACAGGAGGGGGCTGAGCGACCCCATCAAAGATCTCATCGTTCGGGACCGCCCTGCCTCCTTCAACGAGCTCGTCACCCTCGCCCTCCAGATGGACGAACGGCTGCGGGAGCGGCGCCAGGAACGCGCCCCGCGCGCTGGCCCCTCCCATAGACCAACCCCCGTCCGTTCTACCGGTGCCTTCCCTGGGTCAGCGTCCCGTGGGCTCTCTCCACCCTCACACTCCCCCTCGCAACCCTGGGTGGCTTCTGGATCCAGGCCGGAGGAGGAGCCCATGCAGTTGGGTCGGTCACGGCTCCCGCTGGAGGTTAGGGAGCAGAGGATGAGTGGCCACCTCTGCCTCTACTGCGGGAGGTCGGGCCACTACATCAAGGCCTGCCCGACTCACCCAAAAAGACCCGGCTCACTAGTGAGGGGTGTCCTAGTGAGCCTGACGACCCTTCCTCAGCCCCAGGGTTCACATTAATTTAGAACATGCAACTTATTTGGTGATATTTCTGAATTAAGTTTACTGCCCATCTTTCTCCCTCACCCCACATTCCCTCCATTCCCTCCCCCCTCCATTCCCCCCCTCCATTCCTCCCTCCATTCCCCCCTCCATTCCCCCCTCCCTCCATTCCCTCCCCCCTCCATTCCCCCCTCCATTTCCCCCTCTATCCCCCCCTCCACTCCCTCCCCCCTCCATCCCCCCTCCATTCCCTCCCCCTCCATCCCCCCTCCATTCCCTCCCCCCTCCCTCTCCCCCTCCATTCCCTCCCCCCTCCATTCCCCCCTCCATTCCCTCCCCCCTCCATCCCCCCCTCCATTCCCTCCCTCCATCCCCCCTCCATTCCCCCCCTCCATCCCCCCCTCCATTCCCTCCCCCCTCCATTCCCCCCCTCCATTCCCCCCTCCATTCCTCCCTCCATTCCCCCCTCCATTCCTCCCTCCATTCCCTCCCCCCTCCATTCCCCCCTCCATTCCCTCCCCCCTCCATCCCCCCCTCCATCCCTCCCTCCATTCCCTCCCCCCTCCATCCCCCCCTCCATTCCCTCCCCCCTCTATTCCTCCCTCCATTCCCTCCTCCTTCCATTCCCCCCTCCATTCCTCCCTCCATTCCCTCCCCCCTCCATCCCCCCCTCCATTCCTCCCTCCATCCCCCCCTCCATTCCCCCCTCCATTCCCCCCCTCCATTCCCCCCTCCATCCCCCCCTCCATTTCCTCCCCCCTCTATTCCCCCCTCCATTCCCTCCTCCTTCCATTCCCCCCTCCATTCCCCCCTCCATTCCTCCCTGCATCCCCCCCTCCATTCCCTCCCCCCTCCATCCCCCCCTCCATTCCTCCCTCCATCCCCCCCTCCATTCCCCCCTCCATTCCCCCCTCCATCCACCCCTCCATTCCCTCCCCCCTCCATCCCCCCTCCATTCCCCCCCTCCATTACCCCCTCCATCACCCCCCTCCATTCCCCCCCTTCATTCCTCCCTCCATCCCCCCCTCCATTCCCCCCTCCATCCCTCCCTCCATTCCCTCCCCCCTCCATTCCCCCTCCATTCCCTCCCCCCTCCATCCCCCCCTCCATCCCTCCCTCCATTCCCTCCCCCCTCCATCCCCCCCTCCATTCCCTCCCCCCTCTATTCCCCCCTCCATTCCCTCCTCCTTCCATTCCCCCCTCCATTCCCCCCTCCATTCCTCCCTCCATCCCCCCCTCCATCCCCCCCTCCATTCCCCCCTCCATTCCTCCCTCCATTCCTCCCTCCATCCCCCCCTCCATTCCCCCTTCCATTCCTCCCTCCATCCCCCCTCCATTCCCCCCTCCATTCCCTCCCTCCATTCCTCCCTCCATCCCCCCCTCCATTCCCTCCCCCCTCCATCCCCCCCTTCATTCCCCCCTCCATTCCTCCCTCCACCCCCCCCTCCATTCCCTTCCCCTCCATCCCCCCCTCCAGTCCCCCCTCCATCCCCCCCTCCATTCCCTCCTCCTTCCATTCCCCCCTCCATTCCTCCCTCCATCCGCCCCCTCCATTCCCCCCTCCATTCCCTCCCTCCATTCCCCCCTCCATTCCCTCCCTCCATTCCTCCCTCCATCCCCCCCTCCATTCCCTCCTGGATTTGACGAAAAGAAGCCGTATGAAAACTGGAAAAATTAAGTGGAAATATGGAGACGGGTGACGAACTTGGACAAGAAAAAGCAAGCGTTGGCTGTGGCTCTATCGTTGACAGGTAGAGCGAGGGATACTGCTTTAGGAATAAATGTGGATGATCTAAATAAGGATGATGGAATGACCACTTTGATTGGGGAACTTGACAAGATTTTTTTGAGAGAAGAGAAGGAACGGGCTTACGAAGCCTATTCTGAGTTTGATCGAATATCGAGGGAAAATGGCGTCTCGATGGTGGACTTTATTGTTGATTTTGAACAGAAATACAACAGGATCTGTAAATTCGAGATGGTTCTGCCCGACGCTGTTTTGGCGTTTAAACTACTGGATACAGCAAGTCTTGATGTGAAAGACAAGCAACTGGCATTGACTGCATGTGGTAAGCACACTTTTGATTATATGAAGTCAGCACTGAAACGCATATTCGGAGAAAAACATGAGCAGAAGGCGGGAGCCATTAACGTGAGTCAGGATGCAGCCTACTACACAGATCAAAGAAAACCGCACCCACGAACCCAAAGTGTGCAAGCTAGAGGACCACTCGCAGGCACAAATCCACTTGACAAGTACGGAAGACGAACAAAGTGTGGGATTTGTCAAAGCACATTCCACTGGGTGAAAGATTGCCCACATAAGAAAGAACACGTAAAGATAACAGAAGAAAATAAATGCACAGAAGAACCTGATGAGTGTAATATAACGCTGTTTTCTAAGGAATCGGATACGGAAATATTCATGGTTGAGGCTCTGGGATCAGCTGTCATTGACACGGCATGCACAAGGACTGTCTGTGGTGAAAAATGGCTGAATAACTATGTAGGGGGACTAAATGAGAAAGAAGTACAGAAAATAGTTAACACAGAGAGTAGCAAGCCTTTCAAGTTTGGGGATGGGCGAGTTGTACATTCGACAAAAAAGGTCAAGATACCAGCCAAGATAGGAGAAACAAAATGCTGTAGACACAGAAGTGGTCCCATCTGACATCCCTTTACTGCTGAGTAAAACGTCGCTAAAGAGAGCAGGAGCTGTGCTGAACTTGGAGAACGATACAGCAATAATGTTTCGGCAACCGATAGCTCTGAAGATGACCTCCTTAGGATACTACTGTCTGAACATAATGGATAATGAGTCACCATGCGATACATATGAGAATGTGGTCCTGGCCATCACAGAGAATATGACTAAGGAACAAAAACACAAAGCTTTACTGAAACTTCACAAGCAATTCGGACATGCATCAGTTGACAAACTGAAGAAGCTGCTGATAAGTGCTGGAAACTCTGATAACGAGAGCACTGCTATTCTAGAGGAGATAGTAGGAAAATGTGAGATTTGTCTTAAGTACAGCAAGCCTAAGCCTAAGCCCAAGCCTGCTGTTGGGTCTGCCCATGGCCTCCCGATACAATGAGACTGTGGCAGTAGATTTACATGAGCTAGAACCGAATGTGTGGTACCTGCACATTATCGATCACTTCACACGCTTCAGTGCGGGTGGCATTGTGACCTCAAAGAAACCAAGTGTGATAGTGAAATGCTTTGGACATTCCTGGATCAGTGTCCATGGTCCACCGGAGCGTCTCTTCAGCGACAACGGTGGCGAGTTCAACAACGAGGAAATAAGAGACATGGCAGAGAACTTCAACATCGAGATAAAGACGACTGCTGGCTATAGTCCATGGAGCAATGGCTTGCTGGAACGCCATAACCAAATGCTCAGAGATAATACTGAAGGTAAAACTTGACAACGGAGTTGACTGGAAAACTGCACTGGATTGGGCACTCATGGCAAAGAACACAGTGCAGAACGTACATGGCTTCAGCCCACATCAGCTGGTGTTTGGACAGAATCCGAACCTTCCCTCTGTGTTAGTGGATCAGCCACCTGCTTTGGAGGGAACTACTATGAGTGCATGGGTGGGACAGCACATAACAGCATTACATGCAGTAAGGAAAGCTTTCATAGAGGCAGAGTGCTCAGAGAGAATCAGAAGAGCTCTACGAAAGCAACTTCGTCAAACAGATGAGAAGTATGAAACTGGGGACAAGGTGTTCTACAAAAGGACAGACTGTGTTGAGTGGAAAGGTCCTGGAGTCGTGATACGACAAGATGGGGTGGTGATCTTTGTACACCATGGTGGGACCTATGTCAGGGTTCATCATTCTAGGTTGCAGAAGGTTGATAAGAGTGAAGTAGGTGCTAGTGAGGGTCTAGAGCACCCTGGGGAGAATGTTACTGAGGGCAATATGAAAGTACCTGTTACTGATAGTGATGTGGATGTTGATAACAATGACAGTGGGAACATACCTGGTACTGATTGTGACATAGATGTTGATATGAACAATGACGGTGAGGCTGGGGGTGTTACAGACAATGATACAGATGTCACTGAGGGTAACAATCATAAGGATAATCAACAGACAGGCATAAGGGTAGCAGCCTCCCTAGGGCTGAAAACAGGTCAAACAATCAGCTTTGTGGATAATGTAACAGATGCGTCTCACAGAGCTAAAGTGATGGGACGAGCAGGAAAGGCTACAGGAAATAACAGAAACTGGTACTGCCTACAGTACTTAGAACTATCTGACATCGCTGGTACTATGGGGTCAGCTGATCTTACTAAGGTAGACAATCTTCAGGTTAATCCACTGGATAGTGTAGAACTATGCTCTGATATGCAGGAAAATGATGTATTAGTCACAGGTGGTGTTTCATTTGATAAGGCTAAACTAGATGAAATAAGTAGCTGGAAGAATGATGGGGTGTTTGAGAAGGTAAAAGATATGGGTCAAAGGCATGTGTCCACTAGACGGGTGTGCACACTGAAAGAAACCCCTGATGGTGTAATACCCAAAGCGCGTCTTGTGGCTAGAGGTTTTGAAGAATTCAACACTAAAGATCTATAGAAGGACTCACCTACATGCTCATCAGAGTCCCTCAGACTACTCATGTCAGGTCTATGTCAGAATAAGTGGCATCAAATAACTTATCCAGAACAAAAGGATTCATCGTATTCTGTGGTCAGCTACAAAAGAACAGCTGGCAGACTGTCTGACCAAAAAGGGAGCCTCTTCCCTGGTATTACTTAAGGCACTGAATAATGGACAATGGAAGCTAGATGACTGAGTCTGACTGTTGATAACTGAGCATGAGCTCATTAAAAATTAATAATTAAAAATTATTGTTGCATACATTGATGCAACTGAGTTGCAACCTGTTGTTGTTTCTACTTGTTTCTGTTCTGTGTAAATGTGTATGAGTTGTCTGTTGTCAGCATATACATTAAGTTTTGCTAATGTTGTCACTTATTGCAAAGCAGTCCCTTCTCCCATGGTTTTATTCATGATGTCATCAGCGATTAGTCAATGTCGACTTGACTTTCATCACAAAACAGCTAACTTCAAAAACTCTTAAGTCATACAACCCCTAACACACACACAAAGTTGCACACACAAACATGCCCGTCCATCCATCCATCCTTTCCCCCACCTACCTTAGCGTCATGCTCCTGCAGGTGTGTTCCACTGGCGTGCAGGTAGTTAAAGAGGTCCTCAGAGGGCAGTGGTCTCTCCAGCATCAGGATCAACTCTTGCTCCACTTCAAACCTTTCATGCAGGGTCACTGCTGCACTCTTCCCCATCACTCCTGGGTGACCTGCAAGCAGCAGAAGCCCCAGTTCCAGGGGAAACCCAAACTTTTACCCATCTCGAGTCTGACAGAGACAAAGAGTTACAATGAGGTTGCTGAGAACCGCCTCAGGTTAAGGATTTTAACAAAAACCCAAGTCAACTTACCTTTATAAGGATTAATTAAAGAACAATGAGAGATAGAGATGTTTTGATTTTAACTATGCAGTTAATGCACTGGGCACTACTGCTTCTGATAAAAAACTAAAAAGTTTCAAAAGATACTGACATTTCAAGAGCTTTTGGGGACAAAAACAATGTCACCATTGTGAAGGTGTCCACCTTTTCTTTGGGAATTTGTAAGGCCACCTTCAGGACAGACACACACAACACCTGTAGTTAAATTATATGCTTTACACTTCTGGTCAAATCTGAATGTCCGACACCTTTTATAAGAGAACACAAGCCGTTTTCTGTACAATCGCTACGTATTTCGTATGCGTAAGGTCACCGAATGTTTGTAATACTCCCACGTGTATTACAAAAAGACTTGAAATGGGCCATTTGAGACTACTGACATTATGTAGACCAGTGACAGACCTTAGTCGGTATGCAGATATTGGATCGTCGACAGCAGAATGGTCACCAGAAACTACAAAGTTATTTTCCTGCAGCTGCACTGCTTTCACACTGCCCAAAAAAACCCGCTAACATGCGCCAATTTACACTGACCAAAGGCGGACATGAGCGGGGTTTTGCCAGTGTGAAAGCAGTAACATGTCCATTTACATTACTGCCACGTGGTAATTAATCAGAGCCTCTGAATAGCACAAAGCCTTTGCATACCAACACGGCCGAATGGGTCTCCATGTTAACTGTTCCAATAGATTTGATCATTCTTCCAACGCATGCCAGGCTAACCACATGCATACAAACCGCTTGTCACTCAACAAGTCAAACAGACTGACGAATGGATGACGTTGCTGACTAGTGAGCCGCTATTGCAGCAGTGTCGTCAACCAGCACTTGCCCCCATCAGCGTTACCGTTGGCCTAACATGACATTTAACATCCTGGGACTTCACAACTATATTATTCATAACTGCCTGGTTTACTACTAACAAAAGACGTGGGATGAGTATTAATCTTAACAATACGACTGGCTATTTCTCGCAAATTCACTGATTACACTGCGGCCGTAACCACGTGACACGTTTTCCTGCGTAGTGGCTGCTTAGCTCGCTCACATACTCAAAACTCTGCGGCCTGCGTCTTTTCCAAACACGAGGCGAAACAAAGAACAGCTCAACACCACATTAGCCAACATCTTACACAATGTGTTAATTACCTCGTCTACTGTATCTGTGGCGAACAAATCCATATTGTACGCGGTCAAAATATGCTTAGTTTCTTTCGTTCGTAAAACGCGCTTACCGAAATAGAAGCCATTTTGTAGATGGTCCCAGGCACGTTCGCAAGCCCCCCCCCCCCCACACACACACACACACACACACACGGGACGTCATTTTAAAGGCCCAGTTGTCCTCCATATGGGAACAGGTCTGAATACAGCGGCATGTACAGTATGAGAGATATGAGCAAAAACGCCATGTCGACTCAAATGAACCGCTGGGTCTCAATGACACAGTAGCTCGCTCAACGGTAAAATGGCTGCCGCAGCCTGTGTGGCACATAACGCGCGGAACATGGCGCCATGCTTGCAGGACAAAAGACAGGTTTTGACCAGTGTCTCTGGCCAGCCCCTCGCTCACAAACCTAACGTTACGTTTCCCAAGTTAAGTGGCGAAGACACGTTCAAGTCGGCGACATTAAAAAAAAACAGCCATTTTAGCTATCCACATACACACAAGTTGTCTTCACTCCAGTTGGTAACCCGTGTTAAGGCCGGCATTAGCTGCTAAGTAGGCGTTATAACCTGATATAAGAAAAAATATGTCCCACAGAATACCACACAAAACAGCTTGCATTGACTTATGTGCACATTACATTAAGTCGCAACGTTATTTCTCAATCAGCAATATTCGGAAACTTTACATCTGGATAAAAATAAAGTTACCTCCTGTCACGACCTCCTAACGAAACGCAGCGGACACGGGCTCGTCACAACATGGCGGCGATCAGGATAATGACCTCCCATCACCCCACGCGTGCGTCCCGCCCCTAAAGCGCCCGCCAATTATATTCAATTTTTAAAAACAGTATTTTATTTCAAATTGTTTATGTGATGAAAGAATACTGTTTCACTTCTTCGTTTTCACATCTAGGCAAATATTACGTGTTATATGGGTCCAAATTAAGTTACCTGAATCTGATCCATCCATTTCCCAAACCGCCTATCCTGCTCTGAGGTGGCGGGGATGCTGGAGCCTATCCCAGCAGTCACTCTGACCTTTCAGGCTAAACACGATTTCATTTCAATTCCATTTAGCTGCAGTTAATTGCGATTACATGCGCTTGACCCATGCCAAACTCGGAATGACACAACTGAATCAGGTGTGTATATATACACTCACTGGCCACTTTATTAGGTACACCTTGCTAGTACCGGGTTGGACCCCCTTTTGCCTTCAGAACTGCCTTAATCCTTCGTGGCATAGATTCAACAAGGTACCGGAAACATTCCTCAGAGAGTTTGGTCCATATTGTCATGATAGCATCACGCAGTTGCTGCAGATTTGTCGGCTGCACATCCATGATGCGACTCTCCCGGTCCACCACACCCCAAAGGTGCTCTATTGGATTGAGATCTGGTGACTGTGGAGGCCATTTGAGTACAGTGAACTCATTGTCATGTTCAAGAAACCAGTCTGAGATGATTCGAGCTTTATGACATGGCGCGTTATCCTGCTGGAAGTAGCCATCAGAAGATGGGAACACTGTGGTCATAAAGGGATGGACATGGTCAGCAACAATACTCAGGTAGGCTGTGGCGTTGACACGATGCTCAATTGGTACTAAGGGGCCCAAAGTGTGCCAAGAAAATATCCCCCACACCAATTACACCACCACCACCAGCCTGAAGCGTTGATACAAGGCAGGATGGATCCATGCTTTCATGTTGTTGACGCCAAATTCTGACCCTACCATCCGAATGTCGCAGCAGAAATTGAGACTCATCAGACCAGGCAACGTTTTTCCAATATTCTATTGTCCAATTTTGATGAGCCTGTGCGAATTGTAGCCTCAGTTTCCTGTTCCTAGCTGACGGGAGTGGCACCCGGTGTGGTCTTCTGCTGCTGTAGCCCATCTGCCTCAAGGTTCGACGTGTTGTGCGTTCAGAGATGCTCTTCTGCATACCTCGGTTGTAATGAGTGGTTATTTGAGTTACTGTTGCCTTTCTATCAGCTCGAACCAGTCTGGCCATTCTCCTCTGACCTCTGGCATCAACAAGGCATTTTTGCCCACAGAACTGCCGCTCACTGGATATTTTCTCTTTTTCGGACCAGTCTCTGTAAACCCTAGAGATGGTTGTGCGTGAAAATCCCAGTAGATCAGCAGTTTCTGAAATACTCAGACCAGCCCGTCTGGCACCAACAACCATGCCACGTTCAAAGTCACTTAAATCACCTTTCTTCCCCATTCTGATGCTCGGTTTAAACTGCAGCAGATTGACTTGACCATGTCTACATGCCTAAATGCATTGAGTTGCATTGAGTTGCTGCCATGTGATTGGCTGATTAGAAATTTGCATTAATGAGCAGCTGGACAGGTGTGCCTAATAAGGTGGCCGGTGAGTGTATATTGTAGCGAATTCGGGGGTCAACGCAACCACAGGAACTGCCGCGGCCGGGAAGCGAACCCGTATCGCCCGCACCGCAGGAGACATCGCTAACCGCTAGACTACAGGGTCAGACCCGCGAGCCAGCGGCCAGCGTGTCTTCTTATCCATGCACGTTACAATATTCTGATTTTGGGTGGTGATGGATGAGACGCCAGTCAAAGCAGAAAAAATATTTTAAAGTTGAGACTTAACATTTCTGTGTGGTTCACACTTTACAGAACATGTGAGGGCCAGTTAATATAAGATGTCGGCCCACAGTCGGCCCACGTGTTATGCACCATTACAGTGCCACCATTGCCAGACTTGGCCCGCCTTCGGTGAAAACACCACTTGTCGATGGTTTAAGGGCACATTTCGGCCAGAGTCGTCAGCTATGTGGGAGGTGATTCTGGATGTATTCAAGAGCTTTTGTGGATTAAAGTGTTGTTGAAGTGTGATCATTATAGAATAATTCATAACCCAAACCGCTCATCCTGCTGTCAGGGTCGCGGGGATACTGGAGTCTATCCCAGCAGTCATTGGGCGGCAGGCAGGGAGACACCCTGGACATGCCGCCATGCCATCATAGGGCAGGAATATTAGTCTAACTGTTCTAATATCAGCTGTTCCACCATGGTTACTACCTCAACCAGCAGTAGATTTCTCTATATTGGATGGTTTACACTCAAAAAGAAACACGGTCAATGTGCAGGCTTATGTGGACACTGTTATAAATAAAATATATGAACACTATTTACGTTAATACTAATTAGGATATTGTAATATATCCATACTCCCGCTAAGAGGCGCTGCTGTTTTCAGGAGTTTCCGGGCTGTGGAGTTCTCTCATGGATGTATTAAAGTATTATAGTTCTACTATAATACTTCCTTGGGTTCTCTTTTTTTTTTGTGAAGATTTTTTTTTAACAATTTCAAACTTACAAACAACATGGCAATAACATTTCCATGTTCGCACAATAGGACCTGGTGCATACAAAGGAAAGATTGAAAAAAATAAAACAAACGAGAGGTTGAAATAACATCAATATAAAATACATAAAATTAAACAGGGCTAGGGCTTTTTGGTTAATTATATTCTTCTATTATACTAAAAAGTTTTACTGCATTTTTTATTTTCATGACTTTAAGGGCCTTTGTATAAGCAAGAAACTCTCTGCGAAATACACAAAAGTCAGGTTTCACTTTCACATATTTTGATTTGTGTTTATAACATTTCCCGAAAATAAGAACGTCGTTGACTAAAAAGTCATCGTTGCTATTGTCCATGGCAAGTCAATAAACAATGTCCTTCAGAGAAAAGTTTTCCAGTTGGAAAACCCTTGGGTAAAGCCAGTCATGTATATCAAGCCATAAAGTTTCATAATTCACACATTGGAAAAATAAATGATCAGTCGTTTGAGCATCATCACAAAATACACAATTATTGGTTTCAATTCCAAATCGCTGTCGTAACAATTCACTGGCTGGATACACTACATTTAAAAATTTAAAATGGATTTCCTTTGCTTTGGGATTTATGGGGAATTTAAGATATTTAGTTAGTAACATGTGAATAGTTCTTTGAGTAGACTTGTGAAATTGAGTTTCTGTAAGATACTATAGAGTTTGAAATGTTATTAAACATATTTATAATTGTTTTATTTGGGAATCTGACTTCATTAAAATCACAGCCTCCAACTAAAAGTTGTGGGAGACAAGGGGTGATAGAGTAGAATATGTTAAAATTCCTTTGATTAATAGATTTAGGGATTGCTTTAGTTATAGATTTAAATACGTAACGGTTTCCAATTAAATCATATTTAAGGCAGAAACTCTCAAACGATATGATACAGCCACTACTATCAACTACGTAATTGGGTCACTGACCAAAAACCTTTCACCATCCAGTCCTTGTTATAAAATGATTTCTTTTTAACCATAATATATCTATTATTCCATAATGGTGTATTATGTGGGGTGAAATTGCGATTGTATAAGAGTTTCTAATATAAAAAGACCTGCTGGTGAACAAGGGAAAATTCAATCGGGAGTCTTTGAATACTGAAGTCACATTTAAGTAACAATTCTATACTTCCCAACTTCTTAACTGTTTCTCTGGGAAAATGGAACCAAAAGCTATTGTTGTTCAGAAAAGACTTTAGCCAATTGATTTTCAACGTTCCATTTACAAAATCAAAACCGATAGCTTGTAGGCCTCCATCTTTAAAATCTCTGCTCTCTTAACTTAGTGGATTTTCATTTTCCAAAGATAATCAAAACTGACCTGATAGATCTTTTTAATAGCTCTACTTGGAATAGCCATCGAGTATGCCAGATACATGCACCTTGAAATGCTTTCCGTTTTAGTCAAAAAGATTCGACCTAATAAACTAATGCCTCTCCATAACCAAGAGTTAAGTCTAGTTTGGCATTCATCCACTACCTTCCACACATTCATATTTTGATACATATTTATGTCCAAGTACTAAACAGTGGATTTTACAGAAATGCTGTATGCCTCTGTTAAATGACTTTGATGAACTGGCATTAGCTCACACTTGTTCAAATTTAACTTTAGACCAGAGGCTTTGGAGAAAAATCTGAATCATTTGAAGTATTCCGGGGACTTCAGTTAGCTGCTTCATAAAGATGGTTGTATCATCTGCTAACTGGCTAATGATTACTGGTTTCCCAAGTACATCTAATGGAGTGATAGTTGAATTTTTAATAAAGACAGAAAGCATTTCTGTAGCAATTATAAAGAGAGAAGGGGAAATGGGACAACCCTGTTTAACGCCGCGTTTGGTTATAAATCGGGGTGACGTACCTCTTGGTAAAGAGACTGAACAATTTGTATTTTCATAGAGATTCATGTTTTGAAACTTATCCCCAAAACCTAATAACATTAAACAATGGCATTTTTTTTGAAAAAAGTGCTCAATTGAATCAAATGCTTTATAAAAGTCAAGAAATAGAATAAAACCATCATCTTCTATTAAATGTCTATAATCTAAAAGATCAAGCATTAAGCAAATATTGTTGTGAATGGATCTACCCTTCATAAAACCAGGTTGAGAATCCCTTATAATTTTATGTAGATTCTTTTTTAACCTATTAGCATAAATAAGGGTCACGATTTTGTAGTCGTTGTTGAATAATGTGATTGGTCTAAGATTATCTAATATTTTGGGGTCCTTATGAAGCTTGGGAATTAAAGTTATTATAGCTTGTTTCATAGTGGAAGGAAATTTAATATTGTCAGTTGATTCTTTTAACATAAGAGAGAATGCAACTTTAATAAGTCCCAAAAATGTCTATAGAAATTGGCAGTAAGTCCATCCCTACCTAGAGATTTGTCTAAAGACAAACTCATTACTGCTTTATCCAGCTCATCTGAAGTAATTCCAGCATCACACAACCATACGAACACATCAACAATACAGAGAATACGAGCTTTGATATTGTTGAAGAAGTCAGCATCCTGAACAGAAAAGGTTGAAGAATACAATTTACTGTGTTAGTAATTAGTATTAGTATTGAGTAGCAGCAGAATACTTCACAACTGCTATCATTAAACGTTTATTGACATGCTACAGTACCAGAGAAAAAGTTAAATCTATGTTAACATTATTTTATTATAATGTTAAACTTTATTTCACTCTCTCTCTCTCGCACACGTAAGGAATCCAGCTTTGGTAAGGAATGAGCTTTGGCTCAAGATAAATCAAACAATAGCAAACAAACAAACCAACACAAAACCAATTTCTGTCACGTATCTGGAAAGAACCCAAAAGCAGACGGGACAAGCAGGTAAGGGAAGAAATCAAGTCTTATGGCCGGACTCGATGAAGCAGCAATCATTGGCAACGCTGTCTTCGGGAGGGGGGCGGAGTCGGCTTGTGTTCGTCACGTCAATGCGTCTCTGTGTGTGTCGGAAAAAACAGTGCTTCGGCTTGGAGTCGCCTTGTCACCAAAGTGGGGAGGCGCTCTCCTTCCAGACTGCCGGCCCTCGGACAGATGCAGTTGGCGAACGCATGCAGTACGAGGGTGGGTGTTTGAATTAAAATAGGGATCGATTGGCCACTAAATTGGGAGAAAAAAGGGAAAAATCCAAAATACATTTATAAAAAAAAAAAAAAAAGAAATCAACTCTTCATTCAAGTGGCCCATCCCAGGGGTAGAGCAGGAGTTGGCTCAGTGGCAGGTAGACTGGCAGGCACAAGTCCATCAATGGCTACGTTCCAGCCAACACTGGTCCACAGTGGAGGCTTTTTAAGGGTGACGCCGATTGCTTGATGGCCAGCTGCTGTGCCGGGGTGAAGGAGGGGTCAGCAGGTGTCCAGGGAGAAGAGGGGTTAGGCTTGGGCTTTTGGCTCATGACTTCTATTTATTTAGCACTGGCCTACTGATCTGAGGAATGCTATAATGCTCGACTTCACTCAATGTGGCCAGGGGTGCTCGGGTTGGACCCGTCAAACTGGGCAGTGCTGGCCGCTGAATGTGGCCGAGGCTCGACAATGTATGTGGGCAGGGGTGGTCGCGCTGGCACTACAATCAAGCCCAAAGTCGCGCGACGTTTCGCTGTTTATGTACCTTCTTCAGGCGAGGCCTTATTCAACTAAGAGAGGCAGGGTTAAGCTTAAGGTTAGGGTTAGGCTTTTAAATCCGCATTCCCAAATACATTGCAATTAACCTTGTGCACTGTCCATCGACATGGTGTTTAGATGGCGGCCACAGTCCCCCACCAACTACCCCACCGTCCCACGCAATCCAAAAATTCAATGGCAGCTAATAATGGTCCCTCAGTTTGGCTCAGTCGCATCATCGGGACCCCAATTTGGTCCCCTGTTTCACTACAACAAAGCCCAAAGTCGCGCGACGTTTCGCTTTTCTTCAACCCTCTTCAGGCGAGGGTTTAGACTTTTCTACGAGCGGCATGTCGGTGGCCTTCTAAGGCTCGTGAAAATCAAATCACTTGATTGGAAGCTGCCAATTTGCCATAACAATATGGAAGGACCTCTAAAATCTGTTGTACATACTTTGTGCTACTGCACTTACCAGCATGCTTTGTGTCTTGCACATTTCCTATGTTCTTGTGGGTTTCGAAACATGTGAACCAATGGAATGTATTTGCTCTTTGTATTTTTATTCGAATTTTGTTATTAGCCAATGATGTGGTGTGGAGTTGTTATGCCCGCGAAATCACGAGCTTCGCAACAGTCCATCTCCTCACGGAGAGGGAGGAGTTAGGCAGCCCGAGTGAGTACGACGAAGAGAGAGGGCCATTTTTCTGCTGCTCCGTCTAAGTACCCGTTTCGCGGAGACTTTATACACAGCCCGTGTACTAGGCCCGCATTTGAGGTCAGGAGTGTTGCGATTGGCCCGCGGTCGTATGCTTGCTGGTGGGCTTTGTTTTAGTATGCCGATTATTTTGTTTATGCCCCATAGCCAGTGTCGCCGCTAGCTAGCTAAGTGCATTTAGCATCCAGTGCTAGTGTGTTAGCTAGCCGACTAGAGTTGTGGAGGCTAGTCAGAAGTCATCGGGCTGCGCTGGACGGTGATCTAACTAGGGGAGCCGCTCTGCTCCATTCCTGGGACCTGTCTGCTATCCAAAGAGGACTCGCTTCATCTGCTCTATCTTCGCCAGGGTTGTTTGAACATTGCAACCTTTGGCCATCTTGCGGCGGGTGGAGGCTGCTACCGGGGAGCCGACACCTGCCAGCTGCTAGGCTAGCACTACGCCTTCCATCCTCTGGACTGCACACAGCCTCCCGGTCGAGGGGGCGATGGGTTGTGAGTAACCCGAAAATTTCATTTATACTCACACACACACGCACACTTTTATCTCGTCGCCTGGGCATCGTAGCGGTGGCTGCCTTGCCCTCCGCTCAGAGAGCTGCTTTAATGTGCACCAACGGGCCCCAACGGAAAGTGCTGGGTATTTGTGTGTTCTTTTGATACTTTCTTCCTGTTTATTGTGACCGCTTGTCCCACCCTGTGTAATTTCAATTAATGTTTATTTAATCAGCAATACTACACTCGTGTGGTACTCTCTCTCTCTCTCTCTCTCTCATTATTATCAAATAAATCCTATTATTATTAATTATATTTCGGGTGTATTGGCAGCTCATTTTCCGCATATGCAAAGCCTAGGTTACTTATAGAGTGCTGGTAATAAGCTTGTACAGTAATTCAGTACACAGCAGAGTTATAAGATCTGCATTAACCACGTGTTTGTTTCATTCTGGGAAGATATACCATTCACCAGCCTTAGCTAAGTGTAGTATTTTCACAGTGGAGGCACCGCGCTACTAAATTGATTATTATCTTGGTTAATTATTTCTATTATCAATTATCACTAATATTGTCATTAGTGGCACTAGCCTACTAGTACACAGGAGGTTCAGCCAGCTCACCATTCCACCGCTGAGAACTCAGGATCCTGTTGCGCTATTGATTTGTATTGTAACACTTTAGTAACTGGTAGCATTAGGCTTTTGTCTTGTTTAAATGTGCTTGGCGTTGCCCGCCAGTGAAAAAGGGGTTACAAATAGCTTTACACTAGTCCAACTCACCGAGCGGGGGGGCTACGTCCCTCTTTGTCGGAGTCCCTCGTAAAAAGAGAGAGTGAACCACAGCTCCGCCTCTAAATACGTCACTGGGAAATATGACACCACCTCCGGTGGGCGTGTGCTTTCGCCCGGGACAGACGTTCCCTGACCATGCCGTTGTCCCGGGAAAATGGACCCGCCCATCTGTTGGATCGCCAGGTCTTTCTCCGGAAACACCGGATGACGACCCATTCGCCGGGGAGGTAGGAATGGAGAACCTTCTCAGCTGGGGTGGGGAGAGCAGCTGCCACCTGTTTGGGAGACTTGGGAGAGAGCAGAGGAGAGATTACAGCAGTGCTGTAGCATAGCATGCTCGTAAAGAGCGGTTTGGGGAAGAGCTCCCGGCGCAGGGCCCGTTCCCATGGTCGGAGGCCGTCCCATGACAATCTCAAAAGGACTAAGCCCTGCTCTGGAGTGTCTTTGTCGCACGCGCATGTACATAAGTACCAGAGGACGTAAGAAACTGTCTCTGTTGCCAGAGAGCACCAAAGTCCACGCCGAAAGCGTAGCGTGAATCCGTGTAGATGGTGACAGACCAGCCAGCTGCCAGCTCGCAGGCCGCAGAGAGGGCCGTGAGTTCAGCAGCCTGTGCAGAGAGGTGAGAGGGCAATGAGCTGCAATTAAGGCAAGCGGAGGCAGAGCATACGGCCCAACCAACCTGACATTGGCCGGTGGTAAGACAGCGGGAAGCCGACCCATCCACAAAAAGGACAACGGCAGGGTTGGCAAGAGGAGTGGAGCTGAGATCAGGCCGAGGTGAACAAACAGCAGAGACAGCTGCAACGCAGTCGTGTGGTTCACCATCGTCTGGTGAGGGAAGAAGGGTGGCGGGGTTAAGGACAGCGCAACGTTTGACAGTGATGGTGGGCATGTCAAGGAGCACAGTGTTGTAACATAGCCACCGGGCTGCGGACAGCTGTGACCTTTTCTGTTCAAGTAGGAGGACCGGGACCGCATGGGGAACCAGGAGAATAACGTCGGAGTACCCCACGATGTCTCGCGAGGCCATCACAGCCTTTTCAGCAGCAGCGACGGCTCGAAGGCAGCGAGGCAAGCCAGCCGCTACCGGGTCAAGTTTGGCGGAGAAGTAAGCCACAGGGCGCAGCTTGCAGTCCCCCATGAGACTGACTGCAAGAGGACGGAGATCATGCAGCCGTTGCGCTCATCCACAGTTTGAGTGAATGCTTGAGCGGGCTCCGGATAGCCAAGAGTTGGTGCGATTTGGAGCTGGACTTTCAGTCCCTCAAAGGCTTTAGTTGCCTCTGGGGTCCACAAGAGGACCTGTGAGGCGGGTGCATGAGAGTCAATGAGGGCCCGAAGGGGTTTGTCAAAGGTTGCAAATGCCGGAACGAACAAGCGACACAGTAGGAAGCCATGCCTAAGAACAGGGTATCTGCAGGTTTCACTAAGTTAATTTTAAGACTTTTTAAGACCTTTTTAATGCCACTTGGATCGGAATTTAAGACCAAGATCTACAACAAAATATATACATATGGTTGGTAAGCCCTAACGCCCAACAGCTGAATATTTAACCATTTGATTCGCGCGAGTGCAGTTTTATCGAAATGGTTAAACAAATGTATGTTTTGTGACACGCTGATGTTGTAACCGCATTTCTTGACGTTCAGACCGAATATTTAAAGATTTGATTCGCGGAATTTCGCGCGATTGCAATCAGATAAGCTGAAGTCCTCCTCCATGTTGAAAAAGCTGCCAGAAACTACACGCTGCTGTGACTGGTTGATTCGCTGTGAGCATTTGATGACAAAACAACGAATCACAGCAGAGCGCGCAGCGGAGGTCCCTCCCCCCTCCATCTGGCCGATCAATTCTAGCATCAACTTTTCTTCTTCTTCTCTCGGCTGCTATTTTGTCATGACTTAGTTAGCATTTGTCCGCCAAATTCTGTATAGGCTATACCATTTAGCAATTAACCGCTCAGTAAAACCAACATCGGTATTCTTTTCGATAACTAGTTACATTAATATTACCTACAACCGTGAGTTGCAGGTAATATTGCCATGGTATCGCATCATCCAGGTCATTTCTTTCTCTATGGGGGATACATATTTGTTTTAATTACAGGGAATAGCATGCTATAGGTAACAGGTGCGCCTGATACGAACCTGGAATTCATGAAAATAGCATGTGTGTTAGAGTTTGTGGGAGACCCCAAGCGCACGACACCAGACAGAGATGGGGTTAGCCGAAAACTGGCGTACTTTATTCAAACATAGGAAGGCAATGAGCGACAAGGAAAAAACGGAAAGTCCAAGGGGGGAAAAAACTCGCGGGTAATCCAAACGGGAACAAGGCAGGATACTTCCACGGGGAAACCTTGCAAGGGAAAAACATGAACCAAGGGCTGGGATGAGTTCGTAGAGAAAAGGACCGTGAGAGGAGAGTCGCCGCTACTGCGGGGAGGTAACAACACGAACTGACAACGGGCACGTGGGAGGCCACCAAACTTAAGCCCAGCCCTGATGACTAAGCCCGGCCCTGACGAGCCGATTGGCTGCCGGCGTGGGGTGGGCGGGCCACGGTGCGGGGTGGGCGAGCCATAACACTTGTTTCCCTTTTATTTTCTTTTTTTCCCCTCAAAATTCACAGAGTCCCTGGCCTCAGGAATCATAAGGCCCTCGTCTTCCCCGGTGGCAGCGGACTTCTTTTTTGTGGCAAAGAAGGAGGGCAGCCTGAGGCCTTACATAGATTATCGAATGCTACATAACATCACGGTGAAAAATAAATATCCACTCCCCCTTATGAGTTCCACGTTCGAGCCACTCACTCACGCCACGGTGTTCACGAAGCTGGACCTGCGCAGCGCATACCACCTGGTGCGCATCCGGGAAGGGGATGAATGGAAGACGGCCTTCAACACCCACCTAAGGCATTTCGAATACCTCGTTTTGCCCTTCGGCCTGACCAACGCCCCGGCCGTCTTCCAGGCGTTGGTCAACGACGTGCTCCGGGACATGCTGAACACGTTCGCGGTGGTGTACCTGGATGACATCCTCGTGTTCTCCAGGACTGAGGAGGAACACCACCAGCATGTCCGCCTGGTCCTCCAACGGCTGCTGGAGAACAGGCTCTTCGTGAAAGCCGAGAAGTGCGTGTTCCACTCCGCCTCCGTGGAGTTCCTTGGCCACATCGTAGAGAAGGGGCTCGTCCGCACTGACCCCAGGAAGACCCGAGCGGTGGAGGAGTGGGCACGGCCCACTAACAGGACGCAACTCCAGCACTTCCTGGGGTTTGCAAACTTCTACCGGCGCTTCATCAGGGGGTTCAGCCGTGTGGCCGCCCCCCTCACTGCACTCACCTCCAACCTCCGCCCCTTCTCCTGGACCACGGAGGCAGAAGCCGCCTTTTGGCCCTGAAGAGGCTGTTCACAACGGCTCCGGTGCTCGCCCACCCGGACCCGTGCAGGCAGTTCATCGTGGAGGTGGACGCATCGGACACGGGCATCGGAGCCGTCCTCTCCCAGCGGTCGGAGGAGGACCAGAAGATCCACCCGTGCGCCTTCTTCTCCCGGCGTTTCAGTCCTGCGGAGAAGAATTACGACATCGGCAACAGGGAGTTGCTGGCCGTCCACGCCGCCCTAGAGGAGAGGAGACACTGGCTGGAGGGAGCAGGGCAGCCGTTCATCGTATGGTCCGATCACAAGAACCTGACCTACGTGCGGACGGCTAAGAGGCTCAACCCCAGGCAGGCGCGCTGGGCTCTCTTCTTCAGCCGGTTCGACTTCACCCTCACCTACCGCCCGGGCACCAATAACGTCAGGGCAGACGCCCTCTCCCGTCTGTTTCCCGAGGGGTCCCATGACGCCCCAGACACCATCCTTCCCCCGGACCGGGTGGTGGGTGTCGTCACCTGGGCCATCGAATCGGTGGTGAGAAGGGCCCGGCGCGCCCAGCCCGACCCAGGCAATGGACCCCGGAACCGGCTATTTGTGCCTCCCTGTGTCCGGCCCCAGGTGCTGGAGTGGGGCCACTCCAGCCATCTTGCCTGCCACCCCGGTGTCTACTGAACGGCGGCCTTCATCCGCAGGGGTTTCTGGTGGCCCACCATGGAGGCAGACACCAGAGAGTTCGTGGCAGCCTGCACCACCTGCACCCGCAGCAAGGCTCTCCATCGCCCTCCAGCAGGTCTCCTGCGCCCCCTTCCTGTCCCCGGCCGACCTTGGTCCCACATTGCAATGGACTTTGTAACTGGCCTCCCCGTGTCGCAAGGCAATGACACCATTCTGACCATTGTCGACCGGTTTTCCAAGGCCGTCCACTTTGTTGCCCTCACCAAACTCCCCTCTGCAGCCGAGACGGCGGACCTTCTCGTCTCCCACTTCGTCCGACCCCATGGGATTCCCCTGGACATTGTCTCTGACCGTGGTCCCCAGTTCACTTCGAAGGTATGGCAGGCCTTCTGTAAGGGGATTGGGGCCACGGTCAGCCTCTCCTCCGGGTATCACCCCCAGACCAATGGGCAGGCAGAGCACCTGGAGGCGGCTTTGCGTTGTGTTACCACCAGCAACCCCGCCTCCTGGAGCAAGTACCTGCCCTGGGTGGAGTACTCGCTCAACTCCATGGAGAGTTCGGCTACCGGTTTGTCCCCCTTCGAGTGTTCTCTTGGCTATCAACCTCCTCTGTTCCCCCATCAGGAGTTGGAGGTGGCGGTCCCGTCCACGAGGGCCCATCTCCGCCGATGTCGGCGCGTTTGGAAGACTGCCCGGGCCGCTATGTTGCGAGCTACAGAGCGGGCCCGGCGCAGCGCCAACCGGCGGAGAGTGCCGGCTCCAGCTTATCGACCTGGCCAGAAGGTATGGCTCCTGGCCCGGGACCTGCCCTTCCCTACCCTCAACCGGAAGCTGGCTCCCCGCTACGTCGGTCCCTACACCATCGACCGCATCGTCAACCCTTCGGCGGTGCGTCTCCATCTCCCTACCTCACTCAAGATCCATCCCGTCTCCATGTCTCGCGCCTCAAACCGGTAGCCACCAGCCCCCTGTCTCCCCCTGTCCAAGCTCCTCCACCCCCCAGGGTCCTCGACGGTGGTGACATGGTCTGGGATGTCGACCAGCTGCTCGCCGTACGCAGCTGGGGGCGTGGGTACCAATACCTGGTGGACTGGGTTGGCTATGGGCCCGAGGACCGCAGCTGGGTTCCCCGGTCCTACCTGGCCGACCCCGCACTCCTGGAGGAGTTCTATCGGGCCCACCCCAACGCCATCGGACGGTCGCCCGGTGTCTCCCGTAGGAGGGGGGGTCCTGTTGTGGTGACACCGCCCCGAGCTGCCTCCCCGGCACGTTCAAGCCACTCCCCCAGCTCGGACGTGCCGGAAACATCCGAGCGCTCGGCTCGCGCTCTGAGGAGACGAGCGCTGCACTGCACCAGGTGTTTGCCATCATCCATCAGGCACACCTGTGGCAATCAGGCAGCCTTCTACAAGAAGCCTCCCAGAACGTCTCTCTGTGCTTCGACGTACTGAACCCTGCGGTAAAGTTCTGACAAGCCCTCCAGCGTTCCTTGCATTCTGTTTATTCCCCAGTGTCTTATCTTCGTGTCTCTGTTTCCTCCCAAGACTCTCCCTCCGCGATTTCCACGGCTCCCCGCGTCTCCCTCGTCCCCAGCGACCTTCACGTTTTCTCCCCGGACCTCTCCTGCGATCTCCCCCCTTGTCCCTCTATCTGGACCCCTCCCTTCCGACTCGACTTCCCGGATCTCGGACCTGGACTTTCTCGGACAACCCCTCTTGGATCACGGACTGGACTTTCTTGCCAGGTGCACGCACATTTTTTCAACACCTCCTGGTCATTTACATACCGCACCACACATAGGCTAAAAACACTCACGCATAGTTATACACGCAAACCACGGGACACCACACATAGTTTATTCACACATCCCACTAACAGAACGCCTTTTTCACCATACATTTCCCTCCCACAATAAAACGACCGGGCGGCATCTCGGTGGCCTTCTAAGGCTCGTAAAAATCAAATTAACAATCGAAAAAATAGCCAACATTAGTCCAACTCACCGAACAGCGGGCGACGTAGTTCTGCCGGACTCCGTCGAAAAGAGAAAATGGAGCTCCGCCTCTAAATATAAACTGGGAAATATGACACCACCTCCGGTAGATGGCACGCTCTCCGGAAAAGGCGGCCCCCCACGCCGTTGTCACGGGAAACGTGACGCGACATCCGGCAAACGCGCGCCCTCCCCACAGACGGAAAAAAACAGAAAGGGGGAGGAAAAAAAGAAAAAAAAAAGAAAAAAAGGGACAGTGTGTTTTTTCCAGAGACGGGTTAGGGTTAGAGTTATAGGACCGTGTGTCCGAGGAAAGTGACGTGTTGTTGACAAAATTGGAGTTTGGAGAGACTAGCTTGGTGACCTTCTTGGGCCAGATGGCGTAAGAGAGAGACCGAGTCACGGCTGCACTGCGTTGTGGTGGGGGCACAAAGCAGGAGGTCGTCGACGTACTGCCATAGGGTTGAGCCGCGCGTCAGCGTAAGTGTGCTAAGGCTGTCTCGAAGCGCCCCGTTGTAGATCGTGGGGCTTTCACAATCGCCCTGACACAGCCTTGTCCATGTGACCGTCAAATAGGAACGCAAACCAGAACTGGCCGTCAGGATGAACAGGGACGCTGAAGAAAGCGTTGGCAAGGTCCACAACGGTAAACCGCCGTGCAGAAGGGGGAACCTGAGACATAAGGGTGTAGGGATTGGGGACGCAGGGCGTGCGGGCCCTGACAGCTGCATTTACTGCCTGAAGGTCTTGAACGAACCTCCATTCAGTGGGCTGTCCGGGTGGGCGTATCTTCTTCGCGGGGAAGATGGGAGTGGAAACCGGGGAGGTGGGGCAAGGGACAATTATGCCCTTGACACGCAAGGCATTGAATACAGGGCAGATGCCATTAACCGCTTCCGGTTTCAAAGGGTACTGAGGTTGGTGGGGACGGAAGTCGGATTTCGGGGTAATGATGACGGGCTCACAATTACGTATGAGACCTACATCCTATTTCCCGTCAGCCCAAAGATGGGAGGGGATGTTGTGAAGCTGCGGAGCAAGTGCAGTGTGTGTGTGTGTGCCAGTGTATGGGCCTCAGTCACTGACGGTGAGGGGGCGGACAGAGCCAACATTCGTGGCGTCACCGCAACGGTGGCGCTGACGTCTACCCGGTATAATTTTAGTGAGAGGTACCAGTCGCGTGAAGAGTCGGCGGGAAGCCAATCTGACGCCAGAGAAGCTTGTCGCGCGAGTGGACCCGTATCTGTCCACTGGGAACCCCGTGGTTTTACCAAGGAGACGTGCGGGACCGAGTCATCAACCGAAAACAACGCAGTTTGGTCGTTGTCTAATGTATACGTGACATGAGCGGTGCAGTGTAGGTTGTCCGCTGTCATGTAGGTCGATGCGTCCCCTGTTGTGGTGTGTGAGCAAGGGAGCAGAGCCACTGTGTGTATTGGGAGGCGGTAGGAGCCCACATGTAGACCCGTAGAGGGAGGGCGGGGTTATGTGTATGCAAAAAAATATTCGCTGCTGGTAACGAAGTGATGTACAGCCCTGATGAGGTGGAAACAACAGAGATGCCCAGTTGGATCATGCCATCTCTATCCAACAATTTAAATGGGCAGTTATCAGAAATTAAAACAGGCAATTTTGTTGATGAGCTGTCATCCAGGCAAACAAGCGCACAGGAATGGATAATGGCTCCGTGACACACCTACCACTCGCAACAGTGGAGAGGACCGTTTGGCCGCTCCGTGTTAACCGTGGCCGGCCGATAGGCGGTTCTCACCACCGTTCGTGTGGCTCCCGTGTCTAACAAGAAAGGCAGCTCAGCATTTGCAAGACGCAAGGTTATCATTGGCAGTTTTCGGAAAGCTAGCTCATGAGATACATACTGTCCAACTGGGGAAGCTAACAGCAAAGCAGAGTCTTCATTGCAAATCAGTGTATTTGGTTGTGTCTGTGCATTCATACGACCTGATGTGGCAGCAGATGTGTCCAGGACCCCCTCCTCCTCCTCCCGTGTCGCCTGTCAGTCCGAACTCCGGTATGAGCCTCCCCGTGGGGCCCACTGGTTGTGAGGTCCGTTGCTCCATCCTCGGCCTCTTCCGCGCCTTTGGTTGATGCCCTTGACGGAGTGGACAGTCTTCAGCCCAGTGACCGGGCTGGCCACATGTGAAGCAGCAGTCGTCACCCGGTTGGGGGCCGCTGGGCTGGGCGTGTTGTCACGGGTTCTGACATCGTGAACGGTCCCCGGGTCTGTCCTGTTGCACAGGTTAGTAGGGTGAAGGAAGCCGCTGCGGCACCATGGAGGAGAGAGAGAGAGGTGCGATGTTTGTCCTGAGCCTGCCTTGCCTTCTGTTCTTCTTCCTTTTTCTGCATTTGATCGTGGGCATGATCAGCATGTCTCAGCAAGTCTTCCAGTCGTCTCTTTCCGTATCCTACGCAGTGTGTTTCTATGGCTTTCCTAACTCCGTCCTGCAGGCCGACCAGGAAATGTTTGCAGAGGTGAGTGTTGTGGCTACACCGCCCCGAGCTGCCTCCCCGGCACGTTCAAGCCACTCCCCCAGCTCGGACGTGCCGGAAACATCCCAGCGCTCGGCTCGCGCTCTGAGGAGACGAGCGCTGCACTGCACCAGGTGTTTGCCATCATCCATCAGGCACACCTGTGGAAATAAGGCAGCCTTCTACAAGAAGCCTCCCAGAACGTCTCTCTGTGCTTCGACGTACTGAACCCTGAGGTAAAGTTCTGACAAGCCCTCCAGCGTTCCTTGCATTCTGTTTATTCCCCAGTGTCTTATCTTCGTGTCTCTGTTTCCTCCCAAGACTCTCCCTCCGCGATTTCCACGGCTCCCCGCGTCTCCCTCGTCCCCAGCGACCTTCACGTTTTCTCCCCGGACCTCTCCTGCGATCTCCCCCCTTGTCCCTCTATCTGGACCCCTCCTTTCGGACTCGACTTCCCGGATCTCGGACCTGGACTTTCTCGGACAACCCCTCTTGGATCACAGACTGAACTTTCTTGCCAGGTGCACGCACATTTTTTCAACACCTCCTGGTCATTTACATACCACACCACACATAGGCTAAAAACACTCACACATAGTTATACACGCAAACCACGGGACACCACACATAGTTTATTCACACATCCCACTAACAGAACGCCTTTTTCACCATACATTTCCCTCCCACAATAAAACCCCCCTTTGTAGACTTAGAAGTCATCTCGTGTCTGTCTGTCTTGGGTTTCGCCACACGGGTCAGGTTCTGGTGCGCGAGCACAACAGAACGTCGGAGCCATTATGGACCCAGGCAAACCCAAGGAGCGGACGGTCCCTGTGACGCCCCAGAGCCCCGTCCCCCTAGAGGCAGTAGTAAGAAGTCACAGTTGCCAACTTGCCTCTCTCCGCTCAAAGCTCACTACTGCCTTCACTCGTGTCACCGCAGAGATCAGCGATCTTCAGTCCGGCTCCAAGGCCGTGACGAGCGCGTTAGATGCCCTCACCGCGCAGATCGCTGCACTCTCCACAGCGGTCTCCAGGATGAGCGACCACCCTGCCCTGGCCTCGGTCTCTGCCCCCAGCTCGGCCTTCGGTTTCCCCGTTCCTGGTCCCGACGTTCCCCCTCCTCCGAGTCAACCCCCACTGGACCCCCGGTGCGAGCCTAACTTCCCCTGCCCCAAGGCCTTCGGTGGGGAGTTCGAGCTGTGCAGGGGTTTCCTTGGTCAGTGTGAGCTCCTGTTCAAACACCAGCCAGCCAGGTATAGGACAGGAGAGACCAAGGCAGCCCTTGTCATGTCCCTCCTCACCGGCAAAGCCCTCAGCTGGGCCATAGCGGCGGTAGGCCTTACCGAGCAGCTCGCCTCGGACTATGGTGCCTTCCGCCGCGAGTTCAATCTGGTGTTCGACCACCCAGCTGACGGGCAGGACGCTGCCGGCCGCCTCCATTCCATCCAACAGGGAGCCAGGTCGGTGGCAGATTATTCCTTGGAGGTAAGGATACTCGCGGCAGACAGTGGGTGGGATGACAAAGCGCTCAAGAGCGCGTACAGGAGGGGGCTGAGCGACCCGTTCAAAGATCTCATCGTTCGGGACCGCCCTGCCTCCTTCAACGAACTCGTCACCCTCGCCCTCCAGATGGACGAACGGCTGCAGGAGCGGCGCCAGGAACGCGCCCCGCGCGCTGGCCCCTCCCATAGACTAACCCCCGTCCGTTCTACCGGTGCCTTCCCTGGGTCAGCGTACCGTGGGCTCTCTCCACCCTCACACTCCCCCTCGCAACCCTGGGTGGCTTCTGGATCCAGGCCGGAGGAGGAGCCCATGCAGTTGGGTCGGTCACGGCTCCCGCTGGAGGTTAGGGAGCAGAGGATGCGTGGCCACCTCTGCCTCTACTGCGGGAGGTCGGGCCACTACATCAAGGCCTGCCCGACTCGCCCAAAAAGGCCCGGCTCACTAGTGAGGGGTGTCCTAGTGAGCCTGACGACCCTTCCTCAGCCCCAGCCCAAGAAGGAGCACAACCACCTTTTTCCGGTCACTCTCACCTGGGGTAACGACTCACTGTCTGTTGGTGCACTCCTGGATTTGGGGGCGGACGAGTGTTTGATGGACATCTCGCTGGCCCGGCAGGCCGGCATTCCACTCGTCCCCCTAGACACACCCCTCACAGCCCAAGCCCTAGATGGTCGTTCACTTGGTAAGATCACACATAGCACTGCTTCCCTCACCCTCACCCTTTCGGGTAATCACGTGGAAGCTATCCGTTTCTTGGTTTTGCACGCCCCCACAGCGCCCCTGGTGCTAGGAAGACCGTGGTTGGAACGGCACGATCCTTACATCTCTTGGTCTACTGGGCGGATTTTGGGTTGGAGCGTTGCGTGTCATGCCAACTGCCTTCGCTCCGCCCACTCCCCGTCCAGCGGCCTCAGACCCGTGCCTCCTCCAACGGATCTCACTGGTGTTCCTCCCATTTATCACGATTTAGCCCCTGTATTTAGTAAAGACAGTGCACTTTCCCTCCCCCCTCACCGTCCCTATGATTGTGCCATAGATCTCTTTCCCGGGGCCGCCCTTCCCACCGGTCGGTTGCATAACCTCTCCGTCCCGGAGAAGGAGGCTATGCGCAATTATACCACAGAGTCCCTGGCCTCAGGAATCATAAGGCCCTCGTCTTCCCCGGTGGCAGCGGACTTCTTTTTTGTGGCAAAGAAGGAGGGCAGCCTGAGGCCTTACATAGATTATCGAATGCTAAATAACATCACGGTGAAAAATAAATATCCACTCCCCCTTATGAGTTCCACGTTCGAGCCACTCACTCACGCCACGGTGTTCACGAAGCTGGACCTGCGCAGCGCGTACCACCTGGTGCGCATCCGGGAAGGGGATGAATGGAAGACGGCCTTCAACACCCACCTAAGGCATTTCGAATACCTCGTTATGCCCTTCGGCCTCACCAACGCCCCGGCCGTCTTCCAGGCGTTGGTCAACGACGTGCTCCGGGACATGCTGAACACGTTCGCGGTGGTGTACCTGGATGACATCCTCGTGTTCTCCAGGACTGAGGAGGAACACCACCAGCATGTCCGCCTGGTCCTCCAACGGCTGCTGGAGAACAGGCTCTTCGTGAAAGCCGAGAAGTGCGTGTTCCACTCCGCCTCCGTGGAGTTCCTTGGCCACATCGTGGAGAAGGGGCTCGTCCGCACTGACCCCAGGAAGACCCGAGCGGTGGAGGAGTGGGCACGGCCCACTAACAGGACGCAACTCCAGCGCTTCCTGGGGTTTGCAAACTTCTACCGGCGCTTCATCAGGGGGTTCAGCCGTGTGGCCGCCCCCCTCACTGCACTCACCTCCAACCTCCGCCCCTTCTCCTGGACCACGGAGGCAGAAGCCGCCTTTTGGCCCTGAAGAGGCTGTTCACAACGGCTCCGGTGCTCGCCCACCCGGACCCGTGCAGGCAGTTCATCGTGGAGGTGGACGCATCGGACACGGGCATCGGAGCCGTCCTCTCCCAGCGGTCGGAGGAGGACCAGAAGATCCACCCGTGCGCCTTCTTCTCCCGGCGTTTCAGTCCTGCGGAGAAGAATTACGACATCGGCAACAGGGAGTTGCTGGCCGTCCACGCCGCCCTAGAGGAGTGGAGACACTGGCTGGAGGGAGCAGGGCAGCCGTTCATCGTATGGTCCGATCACAAGAACCTGACCTACGTGCGGACGGCTAAGAGGCTCAACCCCAGGCAGGCGCGCTGGGCTCTCTTCTTCAGCCGGTTCGACTTCACCCTCACCTACCGCCCGGGCACCAAGAACGTCAGGGCAGACGCCCTCTCCCGTCTGTTTCCCGAGGGGTCCCCTGACGCCCCAGACACCATCCTTCCCCCGGCCCGGGTGGTGGGTGTCGTCACCTGGGCCATCGGTGGTGAGAAGGGCCCAGCGCGCCCAACCCGACCCACGCAATGGACCCCGGAACCGGCTATTTGTGCCTCCCTGTGTCCGGCCCCAGGTGCTGGAGTGGGGCCACTCCAGCCATCTTGCTTGCCACCCCGGTGTCTACCGAACGGCGGCCTTCATCCGCAGGGGTTTCTGGTGGCCCACCATGGAGGCAGACACCAGAGAATTCGTGGCAGCCTGCACCACCTGCGCCCGCAGCAAGGCTCTCCATCGCCCTCCAGCAGGTCTCCTGCGCCCCCTTCCTGTCCCCGGCCGACCTTGGTCCCACATTGCCTTGGACTTTGTAACTGGCCTCCCCGTGTCGCAAGGCAATGACACCATTCTGACCATTGTCGACCGGTTTTCCAAGGCCGTCCCCTTTGTTGCCCTCACCAAACTCCCCTCTGCAGCCGAGACGGCGGACCTTCTCGTCTCCCACTTCGTCCGACCCCATGGGATTCCCCTGGACATTGTCTCTGACCGTGGTCCCCAGTTCACTTCGAAGGTATGGCAGGCCTTCTGTAAGGGGATTGGGGCCACGGTCAGCCTCTCCTCCGGGTATCACCCCCAGACCAATGGGCAGGCAGAGCGGGCCAATCAAGCCCTGGAGGCGGCTTTGCGTTGCGTTACCACCAGCAACCCCGCCTCCTGGAGCAAGTACCTGCCCTGGGTGGAGTACTCGTTCAACTCCATGGAGAGTTCGGCTACCGGTTTGTCCCCCTTCGAGTGTTCTCTTGGCTATCAACCTCCTCTGTTCCCCCATCAGGAGTTGGAGGTGGCGGTCCCGTCCACGAAGGCCCATCTCGTTTGGTAGACCGCCCGGGCCGCTCTGTTGCGAGCTACAGAGCGGGCCCGGCGCAGCGCCAACCGGCGGAGAGTGCCGGCTCCAGCTTATCGACCTGGCCAGAAGGTATGGCTCCTGGCCCGGGACCTGCCCTTCCCTACCATCAACCGGAAGCTGGCTCCCCGCTACGTCGGTCCCTACACCATCGACCGCATCGTCAACCCTTCGGCGGTGCGTCTCCATCTCCCTACCTCACTCAAGATCCATCCCGTCTTCCATGTCTCGCGCCTCAAACCGGTAGCCACCAGCCCCCTGTCTCCCCCTGTCCAAGCTCCTCCACCCCCCAGGATCCTCGACGGTGGTGACATGGTCTGGGATGTCGACCAGCTGCTCGCCGTACGCCGCCGGGGGCGTGGGTACCAATACCTGGTGGACTGGGTTGGCTATGGGCCCGAGGACCGCAGCTGGGTTCCCCGGTCCTACCTGGCCGACCCCGCACTCCTGGAGGAGTTCTATCGGGCCCACCCCAACGCCATCGGACGGTCGCCCGGTGTCTCCCGTAGGAGGGGGGGTCCTGTTGTGGTTACACCGCCCCGAGCTGCCTCCCCGGCACGTTCAAGCCACTCCCCCAGCTCGGACGTGCCGGAAACATCCCGAGCGCTGCACTGCACCAGGTGTTTGCCATCATCCATCAGGCACACCTGTGGCAATCAGGCAGCCTTCTACAAGAAGCCTCCCAGAACGTCTCTCTGTGCTTCGACGTACTGAACCCTGCGGTAAAGTTCTGACAAGCCCTCCAGCGTTCCTTGCATTCTGTTTATTCCCCAGTGTCTTACCTTCCTGTCTCTGTTTCCTCCCAAGACTCTCCCTCCGCGATTTCCACGGCTCCCCGCGTCTCCCTCGTCCCCAGCGACCTTCACGTTTTCTCCCCGGACCTCTCCTGCGATCTCCCCCCTTGTCCCTCTATCTGGAACCCTCCTTTCGGACTCGACTTCCCGGATCTCGGACCTGGACTTTCTCGGACAACCCCTCTTGGATCACGGACTGGACTTTCTTGCCAGGTGCACGCACATTTTTTCAACACCTCCTGGTCATTTGCATACCGCACCACACATAGGCTAAAAACACTCACGCATAGTTATACACGCAAACCACGGGACACCACACATAGTTTATTCACACATCCCACTAACAGAACGCCTTTTTCACCATACATTTCCCTCCAACAATAAAATGACCGGGCGGCATCTCGGTGGCCTTCTAAGGCTCGTAAAAATCAAATTAACAATAAAAAAAAAAAGCCAACATTAGTCCAACTCACCGAACAGCGGGCGACGTAGTTCTGCCGGACTCCGTCGAAAAGAGAGAATGGAGCTCCGCCTCTAAATATAAACTGGGAAATATGACACCACCTCCGGTAGATGGCACGCTCTCCGGAAAAGGCGGCCCCCCACGCCGTTGTCACGGGAAACGTGACGCGACATCCGGCAAACGAGCGCCCTCCCCATAGACGGAAAAACAACAGAAAGGGGGAGAAAAAAAGAAAAAAAAAAGAAAAAAAGGGACAGTGTGTTTTTTCCAGAGACGGGTTAGGGTTAGAGTTATAGGACCGTGTGTCCGAGGAAAGTGACGTGTTGTTGACAAAATTGGAGTTTGGAGAGACTAGCTTGGTGACCTTCTTGGGCCAGATGGCGTAAGAGAGAGACCGAGTCACGGCTGCACTGCGTTGTGGTGGGGGCACAAAGCAGGAGATCGTCGACGTACTGCCATAGGGTTGAGCCGCGCGTCAGCGTAAGTGTGCTAAGGCTGTCTCGAAGCGCCGCGTTGTAGATCGTGGGGCTTTCACAATAGCCCTGACACAGCCTTGTCCATGTGTAAGGCCGACCGTCAAATAGGAACGCAAACCAGAACAGGGACGCTGAAGAAAGCGTTGGCAAGGTCCACAACGGTAAACCGCCGTGCAGAAGGGGGAACCTGAGACATAAGGGTGTAGGGATTGGGGACGCAGGGCGTGCGGGCCCTGACAGCTGCATTTACTGCCTGAAGGTCTTGAACGAACCTCCATTCAGTGGGCTGTCCGGGTGGGCGTATCTTCTTCGCGGGGAAGATGGGAGTGGAAACCGGGGAGGTGGGGCGAGGGACAGTTATGCCCTTGACACGCAAGGCATTGAATACAGGGCAGATGCCATTAACCGCTTCCGGTTTCAAAGGGTACTGAGGTTGGTGGGGACGGAAGTCGGATTTCGGGGTAATGATGACGGGCTCACAATTACGTATGAGACCTACATCCTATTTCCCGTCAGCCCAAAGATGGGAGGGGATGTTGTGAAGCTGCGGAGCAAGTGCAGTGTGTGTGCCAGTGTATGGGCCTCAGTCACTGACGGTGAGGGGGCGGACAGAGCCAACATTCGTGGCGTCACAGCAACGGTGGCGCTGACGTCTACCCGGTATAATTTTAGTGAGGGGGACCAGTCGCGTGAAGAGTCGGCGGGAAGCCAATCTGACGCCAGAGAAGCTTGTCGCGCGAGTGGACCCGTATCTGTCCACTGGGAACCCCGTGGTTTTACCAAGGAGACGTGCGGGACCGAGTCATCAACCGAAAACAACGCAGTTTGGTTGGTGTCTAATGTACACGTGACATGAGCGGTGCAGTGTAGGTTGTCCGTTGTCATGTAGGTCGATGCGTCCCCTGTTGTGGTGTGTGAGCAAGGGAGCAGAGCCACTGTGTGTATTGGGAGGCGGTAGGAGCCCACATGTAGACCCGTAGAGGGAGGGCGGGGTTATGTGTATGCAAAAAAATATTCACTGCTGGTAGCGAAGTGATGTACAGCCCTGATGAGGTGGAAACAACAGAGATGCCCAGTTGGATCATGCCATCTCTATCCAGCAAATTAAATGGGCAGTTATCAGAAATTAAAACAGGCAATTTTGTTGATGAGCTGTCATCCAGGCAAACAAGCGCACAGGAACGGATAATGGCTCCGTGACACACGTACCACTCGCAACAGTGGAGAGGACCGTTTGGCCGCTCCGTGTTAACCGTGGCCGGCCGATAGGCGGTTCTCACCACCGTTCGTGTGGCTCCCGTGTCTAACAAGAAAGGCAGCTCAGCATTTGCAAGACGCAAGGTTATCATTGGCAGTTTTCGGAAAGCTAGCTCATGAGATACATACTGTCCAACTGGGGAAGCTAACAGCAAAGCAGAGTCTTCATTGCAAATCAGTGTATTTGGTTGTGTCTGTGCATTCATACGACCTGATGTGGCAGCAGATGTGTCCAGGACCCCCACCTCCTCCTCCCGTGTCGCCTGTCAGTCCGAACCCCGGTATGAGCCTCCCCGTGGGGCCCACTGGTTGTGAGGTCCGTTGCTCCATCCTCGGCCTCTTCCGCGCCTTTGGTTGATGCCCTTGACGGAGTGGACAGTCTTCAGCCCAGTGACCGGGCTGGCCACATGTGAAGCAGCAGTCGTCACCCGGTTGGGGGCCGCTGGGCTGGGCGTGTTGTCACGGGTTCTGACATCGTGAACGGTCCCCGGGTCTGTCCTGTTGCACAGGTTAGTAGGGTGAAGGAAGCCGCTGCGGCACCATGGAGGAGAGAGAGAGAGGTGCGATGTTTGTCCTGAGCCTGACTTGCCTTCTGTTCTTCTTCCTTTTTCTGCATTTGATCGTGGGCATGATCAGCATGTCTCAGCAAGTCTTCCAGTCGTCTCTTTCCGTATCCTACGCAGTGTGTTTCTATGGCTTTCCTAACTCCGTCCTGCAGGCCGACCAGGAAATGTTTGCAGAGGTGAGTGTTGTGGTTACACCGCCCCGAGCTGCCTCCCCGGCACGTTCAAGCCACTCCCCCAGCTCGGACGTGCCGGAAACATCCCAGCGCTCGGCTCGCGCTCTGAGGAGACGAGCGCTGCACTGCACCAGGTGTTTGCCATCATCCATCAGGCACACCTGTGGAAATCAGGCAGCCTTCTACAAGAAGCCTCCCAGAACGTCTCTCTGTGCTTCGACGTACTGAACCCTGAGGTAAAGTTCTGACAAGCCCTCCAGCGTTCCTTGCATTCTGTTTATTCCCCAGTGTCTTATCTTCGTGTCTCTGTTTCCTCCCAAGACTCTCCCTCCGCGATTTCCACGGCTCCCCGCGTCTCCCTCGTCCCCAGCGACCTTCACGTTTTCTCCCCGGACCTCTCCTGCGATCTCCCCCCTTGTCCCTCTATCTGGACCCCTCCTTTCGGACTCGACTTCCCGGATCTCGGACCTGGACTTTCTCGGACAACCACTCTTGGATCACGGACTGAACTTTCTTGCCAGGTGCACGCACATTTTTTCAACACCTCCTGGTCATTTACATACCACACCACACATAGGCTAAAAACACTCACACATAGTTATACACGCAAACCACGGGACACCACACATAGTTTATTCACACATCCCACTAACAGAACGCCTTTTTCACCATACATTTCCCTCCCACAATAAAACCCCCCTTTGTAGATTTAGAAGTCATCTCGTGTCTGTCTGTCTTGGGTTTCGCCACACGGGTCAGGTTCTGGTGCGCGAGCACAACAGAACGTCGGAGCCATTATGGACCCAGGCAAACCCAAGGAGCGGACGGTCCCTGTGACGCCCCAGAGCCCCGTCCCCCTAGAGGCAGTAGTAAGAAGTCACAGTTGCCAACTTGCCTCTCTCCGCTCAGAGCTTACTACTGCCTTCACCCGTGTCACCGGAGAGGTCAGCGATCTTCAGTCCGGCTCCCAGGCCGCGACGAGCGCGTTAGATGCCCTCACCGCGCAGATCCCTGCACTCTCCACAGCGGTCTCCAGGATGAGCGACCACCCTGCCCTGGCCTCGGTCTCTGCCCCCAGCTCGGCCTTCTGTTTCCCCGTTCCTGGTCCCGACGTTCCCCCTCCTCCGAGTCAACCCCCACTGGACCCCTGGTGCGAGCCTAACCTCCCCTGCCCGAAGGCCTTCGGTGGGGAGTTCGAGCTGTGCAGGGGTTTCCTTGGTCAGTGTGAGCTCCTGTTCAAACACCAGCCAGCCAGGTATAGGACAGGAGAGACCAAGGTAGCCCTTGTCATGTCCCTCCTCACCGGCCAAGCCCTCAGCTGGGCCATAGCGGCGGTAGGCCATACCGAGCAGCTCGCCTCGGACTATTGTGCCTTCCGCCGCGAGTTTAATCTGGTGTTCGACCACCCAGCTGACGGGCAGGACGCTGCCGGCCGCCTCCATTCCATCCAACAGGGAGCCAGGTCGGTGGCAGATTATTCCTTGGAGGTAAGGATACTCGCGGCAGACAGTGGGTGGGATGACACTGCGCTCAAGTGCGCGTACAGGAGGGGGCTGAGCGACCCCATCAAAGATCTCATCGTTCGGGACCGCCCTGCCTTCTTCAACGAGCTCGTCACCCTCGCCCTCCAGATGGACGAACGGCTGCAGGAGCGGCGCCAGGAACGCGCCCCTCGCGCTGGCCCCTCCCATAGACCAACCCCCGTCCGTTCTACCGGTGCCTTCCCTTGGTCAGCGTCCCGTGGGCTCTCTCCACCCTCACACTCCCCCTCGCAACCCTGGGTGGCTTCTGGATCCAGGCCGGAGGAGGAGCCCATGCAGTTGGGTCGGTCACGGCTCCCGCTGGAGGTTAGGGAGCAGAGGATGCGTGGCCACCTCTGCCTCTACTGCGGGAGGTCGGGCCACTACATCAAGGCCTGCCCGACTCGCCCAAAAAGGCCCGGCTCACTAGTGAGGGGTGTCCTAGTGAGCCTGACGACCCTTCCTCAGCCCCAGCCCAAGAAGGAGCACAACCACCTTTTTCCGGTCACTCTCACCTGGGGTAACGACTCACTGTCTGTTGGTGCACTCCTGGATTCGGGGGCGGACGAGTGTTTGATGGACATCTCGCTGGCCCGGCAGGCCGGCATTCCACTCGTCCCCCTAGACACACCCCTCACAGCCCAAGCCCTAGATGGTCGTTCACTTGGTAAGATCACACATAGCACTGCTTCCCTCACCCTCACCCTTTCGGGTAATCACGTGGAAGCTATCCGTTTCTTGGTTTTGCACGCCCCCACAGCGCCCCTGGTGTTAGGAAGACCGTGGTTGGAACGGCACGATCCCTACATCTCTTGGTCTACTGGGCGGATTTTGGGTTGGAGCGTTGCGTGTCATGCCAACTGCCTTCGCTCCGCCCACTCCCCGTCCAGCGGCCTCAGACCCGTGCCTCCTCCCACGGATCTCACTGGTGTTCCTCCCATTTATCACGATTTAGCCCCTGTATTTATTTAGTAAAGACAGTGCAACCCAGCCACTGAGGATGCACAAGCCAGTGCATCCTTAGTGCCGGTCCCAAGCCCGGACAAATGGGGAGGGTTGCGTCAGGAAGGGCATCCGGCGTAAAATCTTTGCCAAATCAAATATGCGGATCATAAATAAGACTTACATACCGGATCGGTCGAGGCCCGGGTTACCAACGACCGCCACCGGTACTGTTAACCAGCAGGGTGTCGGTGGAAACTATGCTACTGTTGGGCGAAGGAGAAGGAGAGGAGGAAAGCATGTCCAGAGGCAGCTAGAGAGGAGGAAGGGTAGGCATGTGGAGGTGAGAGTTGGAACTTTGAATGTTGGCACTATGACTGGTAAAGGGAGAGAGCTGGCTGACATGATGGAAAGAAGAAAGGTAGGCATACTGTGTGTGCAAGAGACCAGGTGGAAGGGGAGTAAGGCCAGGAGTATCGGAGGTGGGTTCAAACTCTTCTACCATGGTGTGAATGGGAGGAGAAATGGGGTAGGGGTAATTCTGAAGGAAGAGTATGTCAAGAGCGTGCTGGAGGTGAAGAGAGTGTCAGACAGAGTGATGAGTATGAAGCTGGAAATTGAAGGTTTATTGCTGAATGTTATCAGCGTATATGCCCCGCAAGTTGGGTGTGAGATGGATGAAAAAGAAGAATTCTGGAATGAGTTGGACGACATGGTGGAGAGGGTACCCAAGGAGGAGAGAGTGGTGATTGGAGCGGACTTCAATGGACATGTTGGTGAAGGGAACAGAGGTGATGAGGAGGTGATGGGAAAGTATGGAGTCAAGAAGAGAAATGTGGAAGGACAGATGGTGGTCGATTTTGCGAAAAGGATGGAAATGGCTGTGGTGAATACATATTTCAAGAAGAGGGAGGAACACAGGGTGACGTACAAGAGTGGAGGGAAGTGCACACAGGTGGACTATATCTTATGTAGAAGGCACCATCTAAAAGGGATTGGAGACTGCAAGGTGGTGACAGGGGAGAGCGTAGCCAGGCAGCATCGGATGGTGGTCTGTAGGATGACTTTGGAGACCAAGAAGAGGAAGCGAGTGAAGACACAGCCGAAGATCAAATGGTGGAAGTTGAAGAAGGAAGACTGTTGTGTGGAGTTCAGGCAGGAGTTAAGACAGGCACTGGGTGGTAGTGAAGAGTTGCCAGATGGCTGGAAAACCACTGCAGAAAGAGTGAGGGAGACAGCTAGGAAGGTACTTGGTGTGTCATCAGGACAGAGAAAGGAAGACAAGGAGACTTGGTGGTGGGATGAGGAAGTACAGCAAATTATACAGAGGAAAAGGTTGGCAAAGAAGAAGTGGGATAGTCAGAGAGATGAAGAAAGTAGACAGGAGTACAAGGAGATGCAGCGTAAAGCAAAGAGAGAGGTGGCAAAGGCAAAGGAAAAGGCGTATGGTGAGTTGTATGACAGATTAGACACTAAGGAAGGAGAAAAGGACTTGTACCGATTGGCTAGACAGAGGGACCAAGCTGCAAAGGATGTGCAGCAAGTTAGGGCGATCAAGGATAGAGATGGAAATGTGCTGACAAGCGAGGAGAGTGTGCTAAGAAGGTGGAAGGAATACTTTGAGGGGCTGATGAATGAAGAAAATGAGAGAGAGAGAAGGTTGGATGATGTAGGGATAGTGAATCAGGAAGTTCAGCGGATTAGCAAGGAGGAAGTGAGGGCAGCTATGAAGAGGATGAAGAATGGAAAGGCAGTTGGTCCTGATGACATACCTGTGGAGGCATGGAGATGTTTAGGAGAGATGGCAGTGGACTTTCTAACTAGATTGTTTAACACAATCCTGGAAAGTGAGAGGATGCCTGAGGAGTGGAGAAGAAGCATACTGGTACCGATTTTCAAGAACAAGGGCGATGTGCAGAACTGTAACAACTACAGAGGTATAAAGTTGATCAGCCACAGCATGAAGATTTGGGAAAGAGTAATAGAAGCTAGGTTAAGAGGAGAGGTGACGATCAGCGAGCAGCAGTATGGTTTCATGCCACGAAAGAGCACCACAGATGCGATGTTTGCTTTGAGAATGTTGATTGAGAAGTATAGAGAAGGCCAGAAAGAGTTGCATTGTGTCTTTGTAGATTTAGAGAAAGCTTATGACAGAGTACCGAGAGAGGAGGTGTGGTATTGTATGAGGAAGTCAGGAGTTGCAGAGAAGTATGTAGGAGTGGTGCAGGATACGTATGAGGGAAGTGTGACAATGGTGAGGTGTGCGGTTGGAATGACGGATGGGTTCAAGGTGGAGGTGGGATTACATCAAGGATCGGCTCTTAGCCCTTTCTTGTTTGCAATGGTGATGGACAGGTTGACGGACAAGATCAGGCAGGAGTCTCCATGGACGATGATGTTCGCGGATGACATTGTGATCTGTAGTGAGAGTAGGGTGCAGGTTGAGGAGAGCCTGGAGAGGTGGAGGTATGCACTAGAGAGAAGAGGAATGAAAGTCAGTAGGAGCAAGACGGAATACCTATGCGTGAATGAGAGAGAGGACAGTGGAATGGTCAGGATGCAAGGAGTGGAGGTGACAAAGACATCTGAGTTTAAATACTTGGGGTCAACTGTCCAAAGTAACGGGGAGTGCAGTAGAGAGGTGAAAAAGAGAGTGCAGGCAGGTTGGAGTGGGTGGAGAAGTGTGTCAGGAGTGATTTGCGACAGAAGGGTACCAGCAAGAGTTAAAGGGAAAGTTTACAAGATGGTTGTGAGACCAGCTATGTTATATGGTTTGGAGACAGTGGCACTGACGAAAAGACAGGAGGCGGAGCTGGAGGTGGCAGAGTTGAAGATGCTAAGATTTTCACTGGGAGTAACGAAGAAGGACAGGATTAGGAACGATTATATTAGAGGGACCGCTCAGGTTGGACGGTTTGGAGACAAAGCAAGAGAGGCAAGATTGAGATGGCTTGGACATGTGTGGAGGAGAGATGCTGAGTATATTGGGAGAAGGATGCTGAATATGGAGCTGCCAGGGAAGAGGAGAAGAGGAAGGCCAAAGAGGAGGTTTATGGATGTGGTGAGGGAAGACATGCAGGTGGCTGGTGTGACAGAGGAAGACGCAGAAGACAGGAAGAAATGGAAACGGATGATCCGCTGTGGCGACCCCTAACGGGAGCAGCCGAAAGTAGTAGTAGATTTAGTAAAGACAGTGCACTTTCCCTCCCCCCTCACCGTCCCTATGATTGTGCCATTGATCTCTTTCCCGGGGCCGCCCTTCCCACCGGTCGGTTGCATAACCTCTCCGTCCCGGAGAAGGAGGCTATGCGCAATTATATCACAGAGTCCCTGGCCTCAGGAATCATAAGGCCCTCGTCTTCCCCGGTGGCAGCGGACTTCTTTTTTGTGGCAAAGAAGGAGGGCAGCCTGAGGCCTTACATAGATTATCGAATGCTACATAACATCACGGTGAAAAATAAATATCCACTCCCCCTTATGAGTTCCACGTTCGAGCTACTCACTCACGCCACGGTGTTCACGAAGCTGGACCTGCGCAGCGCGTACCACCTGGTGCGCATCCGGGAAGGGGATGAATGGAAGACGGCCTTCAACACCCACCTAAGGCATTTCGAATACCTCGTTATGCCCTTCGGCCTCACCAACGCCCCGGCCGTCTTCCAGGCGTTGGTCAACGACGTGCTCCGGGACATGCTGAACACGTTCGCGGTGGTGTACCTGGATGACATCCTCGTGTTCTCCAGGACTGAGGAGGAACACCACCAGCATGTCCGCCTGGTCCTCCAACGGCTGCTGGAGAACAGGCTCTTCGTGAAAGCCGAGAAGTGCGTGTTCCACTCCGCCTCCGTGGAGTTCCTTGGCCACATCGTGGAGAAGGGGCTCGTCCGCACTGACCCCAGGAAGACCCGAGCGGTGGAGGAGTGGGCACGGCCCACTAACAGGACGCAACTCCAGCGCTTCCTGGGGTTTGCAAACTTCTACCGGCGCTTCATCAGGGGGTTCAGCCGTGTGGCCGCCCCCCTCACTGCACTCACCTCCAACCTCCGCCCCTTCTCCTGGACCACGGAGGCAGAAGCCGCCTTTTGGCCCTGAAGAGGCTGTTCACAACGGCTCCGGTGCTCGCCCACCCGGACCCGTGCAGGCAGTTCATCGTGGAGGTGGACGCATCGGACACGGGCATCGGAGCCGTCCTCTCCCAGCGGTCGGAGGAGGACCAGAAGATCCACCCGTGCGCCTTCTTCTCCCGGCGTTTCAGTCCTGCGGAGAAGAATTACGACATCGGCAACAGGGAGTTGCTGGCCGTCCACGCCGCCCTAGAGGAGTGGAGACACTGGCTGGAGGGAGCAGGGCAGCCGTTCATCGTATGGTCCGATCACAAGAACCTGACCTACGTGCGGACGGCTAAGAGGCTCAACCCCAGGCAGGCGCGCTGGGCTCTCTTCTTCAGCCGGTTCGACTTCACCCTCACCTACCGCCCGGGCACCAAGAACGTCAGGGCAGACGCCCTCTCCCGTCTGTTTCCCGAGGGGTCCCCTGACGCCCCAGACACCATCCTTCCCCCGGCCCGGGTGGTGGGTGTCGTCACCTGGGCCATCGGTGGTGAGAAGGGCCCAGCGCGCCCAACCCGACCCACGCAATGGACCCCGGAACCGGCTATTTGTGCCTCCCTGTGTCCGGCCCCAGGTGCTGGAGTGGGGCCACTCCAGCCATCTTGCCTGCCACCCCGGTGTCTACCGAACGGCGGCCTTCATCCGCAGGGGTTTCTGGTGGCCCACCATGGAGGCAGACACCAGAGAATTCGTGGCAGCCTGCACCACCTGCGCCCGCAGCAAGGCTCTCCATCGCCCTCCAGCAGGTCTCCTGCGCCCCCTTCCTGTCCCCGGCCGACCTTGGTCCCACATTGCCTTGGACTTTGTAACTGGCCTCCCCGTGTCGCAAGGCAATGACACCATTCTGACCATTGTCGACCGGTTTTCCAAGGCCGTCCCCTTTGTTGCCCTCACCAAACTCCCCTCTGCAGCCGAGACGGCGGACCTTCTCGTCTCCCACTTCGTCCGACCCCATGGGATTCCCCTGGACATTGTCTCTGACCGTGGTCCCCAGTTCACTTCGAAGGTATGGCAGGCCTTCTGTAAGGGGATTGGGGCCACGGTCAGCCTCTCCTCCGGGTATCACCCCCAGACCAATGGGCAGGCAGAGCGGGCCAATCAAGCCCTGGAGGCGGCTTTGCGTTGCGTTACCACCAGCAACCCCGCCTCCTGGAGCAAGTACCTGCCCTGGGTGGAGTACTCGTTCAACTCCATGGAGAGTTCGGCTACCGGTTTGTCCCCCTTCGAGTGTTCTCTTGGCTATCAACCTCCTCTGTTCCCCCATCAGGAGTTGGAGGTGGCGGTCCCGTCCACGAAGGCCCATCTCGTTTGGTAGACCGCCCGGGCCGCTCTGTTGCGAGCTACAGAGCGGGCCCGGCGCAGCGCCAACCGGCGGAGAGTGCCGGCTCCAGCTTATCGACCTGGCCAGAAGGTATGGCTCCTGGCCCGGGACCTGCCCTTCCCTACCATCAACCGGAAGCTGGCTCCCCGCTACGTCGGTCCCTACACCATCGACCGCATCGTCAACCCTTCGGCGGTGCGTCTCCATCTCCCTACCTCACTCAAGATCCATCCCGTCTTCCATGTCTCGCGCCTCAAACCGGTAGCCACCAGCCCCCTGTCTCCCCCTGTCCAAGCTCCTCCCAGGATCCTCGACGGTGGTGACATGGTCTGGGATGTCGACCAGCTGCTCGCCGTACGCCGCCGGGGGCGTGGGTACCAATACCTGGTGGACTGGGTTGGCTATGGGCCCGAGGACCGCAGCTGGGTTCCCCGGTCCTACCTGGCCGACCCCGCACTCCTGGAGGAGTTCTATCGGGCCCACCCCAACGCCATCGGACGGTCGCCCGGTGTCTCCCGTAGGAGGGGGGGTCCTGTTGTGGTTACACCGCCCCGAGCTGCCTCCCCGGCACGTTCAAGCCACTCCCCCAGCTCGGACGTGCCGGAAACATCCCGAGCGCTGCACTGCACCAGGTGTTTGCCATCATCCATCAGGCACACCTGTGGCAATCAGGCAGCCTTCTACAAGAAGCCTCCCAGAACGTCTCTCTGTGCTTCGACGTACTGAACCCTGCGGTAAAGTTCTGACAAGCCCTCCAGCGTTCCTTGCATTCTGTTTATTCCCCAGTGTCTTACCTTCCTGTCTCTGTTTCCTCCCAAGACTCTCCCTCCGCGATTTCCACGGCTCCCCGCGTCTCCCTCGTCCCCAGCGACCTTCACGTTTTCTCCCCGGACCTCTCCTGCGATCTCCCCCCTTGTCCCTCTATCTGGAACCCTCCTTTCGGACTCGACTTCCCGGATCTCGGACCTGGACTTTCTCGGACAACCCCTCTTGGATCACGGACTGGACTTTCTTGCCAGGTGCACGCACATTTTTTCAACACCTCCTGGTCATTTACATACCGCACCACACATAGGCTAAAAACACTCACGCATAGTTATACACGCAAACCACGGGACACCACACATAGTTTATTCACACATCCCACTAACAGAACGCCTTTTTCACCATACATTTCCCTCCAACAATAAAATGACCGGGCGGCATCTCGGTGGCCTTCTAAGGCTCGTAAAAATCAAATTAACAATCAAAAAAAAAAGCCAACATTAGTCCAACTCACCGAACAGCGGGCGACGTAGTTCTGCCGGACTCCGTCGAAAAGAGAGAATGGAGCTCCGCCTCTAAATATAAACTGGGAAATATGACACCACCTCCGGTAGATGGCACGCTCTCCGGAAAAGGCGGCCCCCCACGCCGTTGTCACGGGAAACGTGACGCGACATCCGGCAAACGAGCGCCCTCCCCATAGACGGAAAAACAACAGAAAGGGGGAGAAAAAAAGAAAAAAAAAAGAAAAAAAGGGACAGTGTGTTTTTTCCAGAGACGGGTTAGGGTTAGAGTTATAGGACCGTGTGTCCGAGGAAAGTGACGTGTTGTTGACAAAATTGGAGTTTGGAGAGACTAGCTTGGTGACCTTCTTGGGCCAGATGGCGTAAGAGAGAGACCGAGTCACGGCTGCACTGCGTTGTGGTGGGGGCACAAAGCAGGAGGTCGTCGACGTACTGCCATAGGGTTGAGCCGCGCGTCAGCGTAAGTGTGCTAAGGCTGTCTCGAAGCGCCGCGTTGTAGATCGTGGGGCTTTCACAATAGCCCTGACACAGCCTTGTCCATGTGTAAGGCCGACCGTCAAATAGGAACGCAAACCAGAACAGGGACGCTGAAGAAAGCGTTGGCAAGGTCCACAACGGTAAACCGCCGTGCAGAAGGGGGAACCTGAGACATAAGGGTGTAGGGATTGGGGACGCAGGGCGTGCGGGCCCTGACAGCTGCATTTACTGCCTGAAGGTCTTGAACGAACCTCCATTCAGTGGGCTGTCCGGGTGGGCGTATCTTCTTCGCGGGGAAGATGGGAGTGGAAACCGGGGAGGTGGGGCAAGGGACAATTATGCCCTTGACACGCAAGGCATTGAATACAGGGCAGATGCCATTAACCGCTTCCGGTTTCAAAGGGTACTGAGGTTGGTGGGGACGGAAGTCGGATTTCGGGGTAATGATGACGGGCTCACAATTACGTATGAGACCTACATCCTATTTCCCGTCAGCCCAAAGATGGGAGGGGATGTTGTGAAGCTGCGGAGCAAGTGCAGTGTGTGTGTGTGTGTGTGTGTGTGTGTGTGTGTGTGTGTGTGTGTGTGTGTGTGTGTGTGTGTGTATGGGCCTCAGTCACTGACGGTGAGGGGGCGGAAAGAGCCAACATTCGTGGCGTCACCGCAACGGTGGCGCCACGAATGTGAGGGGGACCAGTCGCGTGAAGAGTCGGCGGGAAGCCAATCTGACGCCAGAGAAGCTTGTCGCGCGAGTGGACCCGTATCTGTCCACTGGGAACCCCGTGGTTTTACCAAGGAGACGTGCGGGACCGAGTCATCAACCGAAAACAACGCAGTTTGGTCGGTGTCTAATGTACACGTGACATGAGCGGTGCAGTGTAGGTTGTCCGCTGTCATGTAGGTCGATGCGTCCCCTGTTGTGGTGTGTGAGCAAGGGAGCAGAGCCACTGTGTGTATTGGGAGGCGGTAGGAGCCCACATGTAGACCCGTAGAGGGAGGGCGGGGTTATGTGTATGCAAAAAAATATTCGCTGCTGGTAACGAAGTGATGTACAGCCCTGATGAGGTGGAAACAACAGAGATGCCCAGTTGGATCATGCCATCTCTATCCAGCAAATTAAATGGGCAGTTATCAGAAATTAAAACAGGCAATTTTGTTGATGAGCTGTCATCCAGGCAAACAAGCGCACAGGAACGGATAATGGCTCCGTGACACACGTACCACTCGCAACAGTGGAGAGGACCGTTTGGCCGCTCCGTGTTAACCGTGGCCGGCCGATAGGCGGTTCTCACCACCGTTCGTGTGGCTCCAGTGTCTAACAAGAAAGGCAGCCCAGCATTTGCAAGATGCAAGGTTATCATTGGCAGTTTTCGGAAAGCTAGCTCATGAGATACATACTGTCCAACTGGGGAAGCTAACAGCAAAGCAGAGTCTTCATTGCAAATCAGTGTATTTGGTTGTGTCTGTGCATTCATACGACCTGATGTGGCAGCAGATGTGTCCAGGACCCCCCCCTCCTCCTCCCATGTCGCCTGTCAGTCCGAACCCCGGTATGAGCCTCCCCGTGGGGCCCACTGGTTGTGAGGTCCGTTGCTCCATCCTCGGCCTCTTCCGCGCCTTTGGTTGATGCCCTTCACGGAGTGGACAGTCTTCAGCCCAGTGACCAGGCTGGCCACATGTGAAGCAGCAGTCGTCACCCGGTTGGGGGCCGCTGGGCTGGGCGTGTTGTCACGGGTTCTGACATCGTGAACGGTCCCCGGGTCTGTCCTGTTGCACAGGTTAGTAGGGTGAAGGAAGCCGCTGCAGCGCCATGGAGGAGAGAGAGAGAGGTGCGATGTTTGTCCTGAGCCTGCCTTGCCTTCTGTTCTTCTTCCTTTTTCTGCATTTGATCGTGGGCATGATCAGCATGTCTCAGCAAGTCTTCCAGTCGTCTCTTTCCGTATCCTACGCAGTGTGTTTCTATGGCTTTCCTAACTCCGTCCTGCAGGCCGGCCAGGAAATGTTTGCAGAGGTGAGTTTCCCATTGGCCTCTCGCCGTGGACGGGGGAGAGAGAACTGGTGGCGGTTGGGGTGTTGGTGGTGGTGGTGGTGTCAGACAGGGTGTCGGTGGTGGTCCCAGGATCGGTCTCATGGCGCCGCGTTGTTGGACAGGTTGTTGGACGCACCCGGAGTCGTCAGAGGGGTGTCCCAGAGACATCGCTATGAGCTGCGGATATAAGGAAGACAAAAGGAGAGAGAGAGGCTGGCTGCCATGTGAGTATGGCGGAGGGGTGGATGTCAGAGATGGATTAGGAGAGGTGTGTGAGAACGGGTCTTTGGTTGATACGTGAGCTGTCGTATCTCTGTCTTTGTCCGAGTCGTCGCTGCGCGTCATAGTCCTCTGTAGCCTTTTTCTTTCCCTACTTTCACACTCTTTCTCCCACATTCCCAAAATTCTTTCTTGCTCTGCCATATACTCTAACCATGTTGTAGGAATCTTTTTCCTTTCTAAGACCTTCGCTTTTCCCTTTTCCATGGACTGTCGGACTTTCATTAGTTTATTCTTGCTCAAAGTTCCTTCAACAGGAAACCCATGATCCTGCATCCAGTTTAAAATATATTTTACCGAGTCTTCACCATATTTCCTTATCACTCATTATCTGATAGATCGGACCCTCCATATCTATCGGGGGCGGTTTACTGCCCTTTTTCCCTTTTATTTTCTTTTTTTCCCCTCAAAATTCACTTGATCCTACCAAATGACCACTTCTATTAGTGCGAGACCGAGGGTGAACAGCCGCTTAATTGTCAGTGCACGACCTCATCTGGTTTCAATAGTACGCGTTTTAAATGATCATTTTATCCTTTAAAGAATTCTGCTTACCCGTGCGATGAATCTCCCAGGGTTTTGCTGAGGGATCTCAGCGACACCGAACAAACGGACCACCCGCCTCTCCCTTTCTTCTTCTCAAACCTGGTGAGGTTATTGGGAGATCGGTGACTATGTTCTTGTCCCGAGATGATCAGTCAGCCGGTTGTCCGTCTGGCGGGGCGACGTGAGATCCCGCTTCTGACACCAAATTGTTGTGGATTTTCCTTTATCCTTTTAATGGGCTCTTGCCCCAGCAACCTCTGGGGAGAATAATCATCGGACAAATATTGAAGCAAACAGAGAATCTTTAATGCATCTGCAGATGGAGAGACATAAGGCCACACAGAGGTTCGTCTGTGAGGATATGCTCTGCCTCTGAGCTGGAGATAGTGGTTTTTTATACAACAGTCCGTCGCGTCATACACTATGTTTCCTGCGTCAACTAAGGTGTAATCTTACAAAGGAATGAAGGAAACATCTACGTTAATCACGTTCTGTGCCTCGTGAGTGTCTGTACGCCTGTTGCACTTGTCTTTTGCTGTACCTGGCCGTTCCTGGGATGCGGCAATGGGGAGGCAAGCATAGTAACAGTTGCTATGTGGCCCCATGGAAGGTACGCATGAGAACAATGGTTATGTGTGTCTGCAGTGAGTGAGAAGTTTCATACACACAGACAAGTGGAAAACTACAGAGTACATACGGAGTGCATATGGAGAACATTTTGTACTCCACATACATCACCAACATCCTGCTCAGCTCTCCCCTTCTCAGCCTCCTCCTGCTCAGCTGCACCACTCTCCTCTCAGAGCCTCACCGCAGCCACATCGTCATGACACGACTGGTACGAATGACATTGCGAGGTACTTGGTGCGCCGAGAGCTTGTGAATTCCGGTCTCATCCAGTTCAACGAGCGCCCAGAAAATTATTGGGCATGGAAGTCCTCTTTCTTCAACGCCATTGAAGGACTGAACTTAACTGCCAGCAAGGAGCTCGACCTCTTGACAAAGTCGTTAGGAAAAGAGTTCTCAGAGCACGTTACAAGGATTCGCTATGTGCACGTCGCCGACCCTGTAGTGGGCCTACAACATGTCTGGGAACGCCTAGAAGACTGCTCCCCTGAAGTGATCGAGAGAGCGCTCTTCGAGAGGATAGAGAACTTTCCAAAAATCTCTCAGAAAGACCCCGTAAAGTTGAGGGAACTGGGAGACCTGCTGATGGAGTTAGACTCTGCTAAGTGTGAGGGCTACCTGCCGGGGCTCTCGTACCTGGACACCGCCAGGGGTGTCAACCCGATCGTTGAGAAGCTGCCACACAGTCTACAAGAGAGGTGGATAACTAAGGGTTCCCAGTACAAAGAGCAGCACCATGCCCCCCCCCATTCACCTTCTTCGCAGACTTCCTCTGCAGCGAGGCACACAGAAGAAACGACCCCAGCTTTACTCTCCCTTCAGCTCCCTCGAAAACGTCCAGCAAGTCCTCCACAGGGTTCTCAAAACATGAGCGATCAGAAAAGGAATCAAGACACGCCAAAACGAATGTCTCCACCCACAAGACAGAGGTCTCAACAAACCGCTCAGCTTCTCAGTCACGCAGTTCGAGCAGCATGCCTGGCGACAAAGGGAAACAATGTCCCATCCATCAGAAGCGCCATCCTCTAAAGAAATGTCGGGGTTTTCGAAGCAAGTCTCTTGAGGAGCGCAAAGCCTTTCTGAAAGAGAATGGTGCCTGCTACAGGTGTTGCTCCTCCACAACTCACTTGGCGAAGAACTGTAAGGCAACTTTGAAGTGCAGCGAATGTGAGAGCGATGACCACATAGCGGCGCTCCACCCTGGACCTCCTCCACGGGACAAAAAAGACAAGGACCCCACCTCAGAGCATGGCGGGGAGAGTGAAGAGGAGGCGCCTCCACCAGCAGTCACCTCTAAATGCACAGCACACCCAGACAGAGCTAGTAACGTCTACATCGTCCTGGACGACCAGAGCAACAGATCTCTGGCGAGGTCTGATTTCTTCTACCTCATCCAAATCAGAGGTTCAGACTCACCGTACACCCTGCGTACATGTGCAGGAGTCACCGATACATCTGGAGGAAGAGCCACAGGGTTCTTGGCGGAGTCGTTGGATGGAAAAAACAAGTGTGCTGCTTCCAACACTCATTGAGTGCAACCATATGCCTGACGATCGGTCAGAAATCCCGACCCCAGAAGCTGCACAGCACCACAGCCACCTGAAGTCCATCGCTCGCAGAATCCCTCGCCTGGACCCTGAAGCCCAGATCCTGATACTTCTGGGACGCCACATCCTTCAGGTCCACAAAGTCAGGGAGCAACGCAATGGTCCTCCCAGCGCCCCCTATGCCCAACGTCTAGACCTGGGTTGGGTGGTTATAGGGGACGTGTGCCTGGGTTCAGCCCACAAGCCAGCAGCTGTGACTTCCTATCGCACCAGCGTGCTAGAAAACGGAAGGCCATCTCTCCTCACTCTGTGCCCCAACCGTCTCCAGGTCAAGGAAAGGTTCCTCCTTACAGCATCAAACATGACACCCCAGTCCCTGATGACGACAAAGTGGGGCTTTCCATCGAAGATCGTCTGTTCCTGGAGTTCATGGACAGAGAGATGGTGATGGACGACACAAACAGCTGGGTGGCGCCTCTCCCATTCCGATCCCCTCGTCGACGGCTCCCGAACAATCGAGACCAAGCTCTCAGCAGACTTACCTCTCCCCGCCGCACCCTGGAAAGAAAGCCTAAGATGAAAGCCGACTTCGTCACACCTTCATGCAAAACATCTTTGATCACGACCAGGCTGAATTGGCCCCACCACTACCGGAGGGAAGTGAGTGCTGGTACTTACTTATCTTCGGCGTCTACCATCCTCAAAAGCCAGACAAGATCAGGGTTGTCTTCGATTCCAGCGCTCAACATCACGGCATCTCCCTGAACGATGTGCGTGCTACTTACCGGCCCGGATCTGAACAACAGCTTGCTGGGAGTCTTGCTGCGCTCCCGAAGAGAAACAGTGGCTGTCATAGCGGACATCGAGCAGATGTTTCACAGCTTCGTCGTTCGAGAAGACAACAGAGATTTCTTGTGTTTCCTGTGGTTCAACAACAACGACCCCAACCGAGAGATTGCCGAGTATCGCATGAAAGTCCACGTATTCGGCAACTCACCATCCCCAGCTGTCGCCATCTATGGACTTCACCGAGCAGCAGAACACAGCTCCAGGGAACACGGAATGGATGCCAAGCACTTAGTGGAACGCGACTTCTACGTCGACGACCGCCTCGCTCTGGCTGGGTTGCGTCCCGAGGGGCAGCCGTGAGTAGAGGGAGGAGTCGTTGGCAGCTTGACTGGAGGTGGCCACTTGCTGTGTATTTAGCATAGCAGCACACTCAGCTGCTCCCTCAACCTGTAGTGCGATGGTAATTGCTCTGGACAGCAGCAGATCGTCTTTTTCCAGCAGGAGAGTCTCACGTACCTTTGCGTTGTTGGTGTGTTCGATTAGCTGGTCGCGAACCATCTCGTCCTGAAGCGCGCCAAACTTGCATGAGCTAGCTAGCCCTCGCAAATTAGCTACGTACTGCCGCACAGACTCACCAGGCAGTTGGTGTCGCTGACGGAATATAAATCGCCGAAGGAGGGCACTCTGTGGAGCAGCGAAATGGGTGCTCATAAGTCCCACAGCTTCGTCAAAGTTTGTGACGTTCCCCAGAGTCCCGAGCACACGATGACCCTCTGCTCCCAAGCAGTGTAGCAACAGAGCCGTCTTCCTAGCCTGGCTCACGTCGTCGAGCCCTGAGGCGATGATGTAATTTTCAAAACTATGTAGCCAGCGAGTCCATGGTACCGGAGGCTCGCCAGGTAACGCCAGGAAGGGGGCAGGTGGTGGGAGAGAGATATCAGCCATCCTCGTCGCCAATATTGTATTGAGAAATCACGTCAGGACACAGCGCTGTCGCTCGACACAACCTCTACGTTGCATTCTTTATTTAGACTGACACAGCATCACAGGCAGACCCGATCAAACAACCCAGAGCCCGCAGGCATCACCAAGCGATCCCAGCACAATAGAACAGCACCAAATCAAATGCAGCACTGTCGATGTGTGCAGACATAACAAGGGGCTTACCAGCGTTTCCCATTGGAAGTAACAACCCCTTTCAGCCCTTGATTTAGCAAACACCGTTCACATGTGTCGCACCGGGCATTCATGCAGCATAAGCCTCGGTTTGTAGCTAAGAGCCGTTCACAATGTGCTGCACGAGGCCTACCTACACATGTTGCTAGTGCTAGCTAACGTTAGCTAGTACAAGAAGTGAATCTCTTGTGCTGCTTAGCTACGGGTGCTTAATAGTGACGAGCATAATCGTTCAATAAACATTAGGCTCACATGCATCGAAACTGACGATATTAAATGATTCCAAGTAGAAAATTCAACAAGCCAACTAGCTAGATAGCATTTGCCTTGGCGTGGGACTGACAAGCTAGCATAAGCTAACGTGAGCTAGTGAAAATTCGCACACATTAAAATGACATCTGGATGTAACGTTACATGTATATAGACATCTCCGATATCGTTATGCAAGCAGGTGAGCGGCTAACGTTAAACCGGAATTAAGCAAGCGAGACTGTGTGGCTAGCTAGAATTAGCAGGCCCCGTTTATAGCAGCTAGCAGCAGGTCTGTCTTCTAACGTCAGGCGTAGCCAATCGCTCGGTTGGTTGTCGGTGTGATAACGTGGCAATATTCGCTAACTTTAAAAAAAAAAAATTCGCTAACTAACGTTAGCTAGCTTATGCTAGCTAGTCGTTTCCTAGCCAGGCTAGCTAGCTATGAACGTATAAACTGCCGTGCGATAACGTTATAATTAGCTTTAATCAGTCACTTAAAAATCACACCCGAGTGTGCCAAAATGTTACAAAAACATGTCGATATTCAATGTTTACTGGGCTTTTTCGCGCTTCGGCTCACTTCTTACCGAGAAATTGGCACTTGGCACAAGTTGGCCGTGAACTTGACTTCTCCTCAGGGCTCCAAGCAGTGAAAAGAAAAATGGCATAAAATCAAGAGATTTTGAGAACCAAAGTTTGGCTACGTCAGTAGTCACGTGACATACTGGATGGAAAAATAGTCTTTGGTTTTAAGTCAGTCAAATACATTGAACCAATGAGGCCCTGATTTCCATTGAATTAAAGTGATTTTAATACATATATAGACCCAAAATATCATAAATACCATTATATCGGGTCCAATCAAATAAAAAACACGCTTTAATTGAATGGCAGCATATGATCACTTTTTACTGTGTGGATGCAAACAGTGAAACTTATGTAACCCCTTTTTCACTGGCGGGTGAAGTAATACTTGGAGTAGTATTGGTCGAGGATCAATGACCACACCGGGTTATAGAACTCAGGTTTAATCGTGGCTCAGTAGGCAGACGTAATAACCATACGTGGTAGTGGTGTAACCATAATAACAGTCCGGGTAGTACATAACACCTATTGTAGTTCCAGTGGATATACATGGCGTTATATCACTACAACCAGCTGCACTGATGTTTGCTCGGGAGCTACAGACGCCTGTGGATCTGGTCTTTGGCAAGCCGCCAAACCCACCAGTACGAGTGCCGCCGGGCCAGGACTATGTAGACGCACTACAGGACCGGATGGAGGCTCCTCATCAGCTGGCTCCAAAAAATATGGCTTCTGCAGGGGAAAGGCAGAAGAGAGCCTATGATGTACGTTGCCACTGCAAAGAGTACCAGCAGGGGGACAACGTATGGGTGTATAACCCACGGCGAACGAAGGGACGGTCCCCAAAGCTGAACAGCAACTGGGAGGGGCCCTGCCTCATCCTGAAGAGGATCTCAGAGGTCATCTATAGAGTGAAGCTCCACAGCCGCCCTCGGATAGTCATCCTTCACCAAGATTGCCTCGCACCTTACTTAGTACAGACCAGGCTACCGGGGTCCAGGGAGGGGGTAAGGACACTGCTGGATCAAAGCCAACCTCCCTGGATGTCAGCAAGGAGCTACCATTAGAGCACCTTGTTTTGGGCCAGGGAGGGGGCGGGGACACTGGGTTTACAGAGCTGCCCTCCCTGGCCAGGAATGGAAACAGCGGTGACGTCGACGTCGACGGTGGGGGCTCAGACCCAGCGGATGCAGAGCCGCCCCCGTCATCCATCAGCAGCCCGCGGCAAGGAGCAGCCCGGGATGGGAGAGCTGCTCGGCGGAAGAAACCCTCATGGTGGATGGACCCCTCCACATGGGATTTGGGTTAGGCCAACGGGACGTTGGTCTTTCAAGGAAGGAGGCAGTGTAGCGAATTCAACTAGAGTGTTCCTGCTCCAAGTTCATTTGCATGTTACCCACGATGCAACTGAAATGTCGATGTTTTGGTTATGTTGTGGGCTATTGAACACGTTAAAAACGGGCATATCTGTTACAGATAGCGGGGATGCGGTGCAAGGTGATGGGGACGTTACGAGAGAAGTTGATTAGACAACATGCTATTTCCCACCATGAGGGTAAAGAGTAGGCAAATAGATAAGGTCGCTTCTGTGGCCAAGAAAAGGATCAAGCTGAGACCAAAACGAATTTGTGACTGTTATGACTAGCTTGGCTTGCGGTCATTAAAAGCTTGCTTGCTAACTCTGAAAGGTTTGCTGAGAAGTCCATTATTTGACCACGTCAAAATATCATCATGTTAATTTTATGTCAACCCATTTGGCCCCGTTACACTGGGAGGAGCCATTGCATATGAAGCCCCTGCCCCCCCCCCCAAAAAAAACAAACAAAAACAAAACAAAAATAAAAAATGATGTCAGTCATTTATTTGCGACTGTTGTGCGGACTGTGTGTGTTGAGCAGCGACCCCCGGTACACCCTTGTTACAGTCGTTTTTGCTGACCCGGAGGTTGTACTGTCAAGCAAGCGCCACAAACAACGCGCGCGGACAGCCTGGACACGGCAGCACTGGCACATCCTACAAGATTAATAAAGTGTGAGTATTAATCATATACGTTTTGATGCAAGCTGTGCCTTGCCCCTTTAAGGAGAGGGCTTAGTGGGTATTGTGTGTGTGTGTGGGGGGGGGTGATGTAGACGCAGCCGTGTGTGTGTGTGTGTGTGTGTGTCTGTGTATTTTCTGTTTGTAGCCGCAGCCGTGGAGACGCTAGTTTGCCGACAGATAGGAAGGTAGCCACCGTTACCAGTGATGATTTGTATGCATCACAGGGAGGGAGGGAGGGAGGGAGGGAGGGAGGCTGCCGTGTGTTAAATGGGACTGCAGTGCAGTGCAGTGGCCGGCCCGTTCTCCACTGCAGAGTTGGTCCGGACTCTTTATGAAGTTGTTACCAGCTACGAGCCAGGCTAAGCTAAATAGACTAGCGAGACACCCACCAGAGGCTTCCAACTACGGTTCGGAGCCGCGACGCTGGAGAGGTAACAGTACTAGACGTGCTGCTGCACTAGACGTTTTGTTGTTTTGTTGTGTTAAGTTACAAGTAAAGCTGAGCGTCGCTGTGTAAGTTAGCTTTTACCTAATCAACGTTAGCCAACTTGCTAAGTAGGCTGTTGCTCTGCGTGCGCGTTTTCATTTTTGGGGTAGCATGCGGCGATAGCTTTTGTTAAAAAGCATGCTAATTTGCCCTGGGAATCAGTGGAGGCTGATGGAAGTGACCCATTTGTATCTTAACTGTCATCTTCTTCTCTCTATAGACACTGTGGGACTTGAGCAGGACCCAAACAGACCTCACCTACGATGCAGTCCCAGGTAGACCAGTATAGTATGGTCTATAATAGCAGATCATGATCCAGCTCAAGGTTATTGTAGTTCACTAAAACTGAACTAAAACCAGGTGTGAAAAGAGAAGAAAAAAAAACAAAAAAAACGTTTCAGTTCACTGAAATAAAAATAAAACTTGACTTTAGAGGAGCAAGAAGAGGAAGCGAGTGAAGGCAGAGCCGAAGATCAAATGGTGGAAGTTGAAGAAGGAAAACTGTTGTGTGGAGTTCAGGCAGGGGTTAAGACAGGCACTGGGTGGATAGTGGAGAGTTGCCGGACGGCTGGGCAACCACTGCAGAAATAGTGAGGGAGACAGCTAGGAAGGTACTTGGTGTGTCGGCAGGACAGAGGAAGGAAGACAAGGAGACTTGGTGGTGGAGTGAGGAAGTACAGCAAAGTATACAGAAGAAGAGGTTGGCAAAGAAGAAATGGGATAGTCAGAGAGATGAAGAAAGTAGACAGGAGTACAAGGAGACACAGCGTAAAGCTAAGAGAGGTGGCAAAGGCAAAAGGCGTATGGTGAGTTGTATGACAGGTTAGACACTAAGGAAGGAGAAAAGGACTTGTCCCGATTGGCTAGACAGAGGGACCGAGCTGCAAAGGATGTGCAGCAGCTTAGGGTGATGAAGGATAGAGATGGAAATGTGCTGACGAGCGAAGAGAGTGTGCTGAGAAGGTGGAAGGAGTACATTGGGGGGCTGATGAATGAAGAAAATGAGAGAGAGAGAGCAGGTTGGATGATGTGGGGATAGTGAATCAGTAAGTGCAGTGGATTAGCAAGGAGGACGTGAGGGCAGCTATGAAGAGGATGAAGAGTGGCAAGGCAGCTGGTCCTGATGACATACCTGTGGAGGCATGGAGATGTTTAGGAGAGATGGCAGTGGGGTTTTTAACTAGATTGTTTAACTCAAACTTGGAAAGGGAGAGGATGCCTGAGGAGTGGAGAAGAAGCATACCGGTACCGATTTTCAAGAACCAGGGCGATGTGCAGAACTGTAGCAACTACAGAGGTATAAAGTTGATCAGCCACAGCATGAAGATTTGGGAAAGAGTAATCGAAGCTAGGTTAAGAGGAGGAGAGGTGACGATTAGCGAGCGGCAGTATGGTTTCATGCCACGAAAGAGCACCACAGATGCGATGTTTGCTTTGAGAATGTTGATGGAGAAGTATAGAGAAGGCCAGAAGGAGTTACATTGTGTCTTTGTAGATTTAGAGAACGCATAAGCCAGGGTGCCGAGAGAGGAGATGTGGTATTGTATGAGGAAGCCGGGAGTTGCCGAGAAGTATGTAGGAGTGGTGCAGGATATGCACGTGGAAGTGTGACAGTGGCGAGGTGACAGATGGGTTCAAGGTGGAGGTGGGATTACATCAAGGATCGGCTCTGAGCCCCTTCTTGTTTGCAATGGTGATGGACAGGTTGACGGATGAGATCAGGCAGGAGTCTCCATGGACGATGATGTTCGCGGATGACATTGTGATCTGTGGCGAGAGTAGGGTGCAGGTGGAGGAGAGCCTGGAGATGTGGAGGTATGCACTGGAGAGAAGAGGAATGAAAGTCAGTAGGAGCAAGACGGAATACCTGTGTGTGAAAGAGAGGGAAGACAGTGGAATGGTCAGGAGTGGAGGTGACGAAGGCATATGACTTTAAATACTTGGGGTCAACAGTCCAAAGTAACGGGGAGTGCAGGAGAGAGGTGAAGAAGAGAGTGCAGGTAGGGCGGAGAAGAATGTCAGGAGTGATTTGCGACAGAAGGGTGCCAGCAAGAGTTAAAGGGAAGGTTTACAAGATGGTTGTGAGACCAGCTACGTTGTATGGTTTGGAGACAGTGGCACTGACGAAAAGACAGCAGGAGGCGGAGCTGGAGGTGGCAGAGTTGAAGACGCTAAGGTTTTCACTGGGAGTGACGAAGAAGCACAGGATTAGGCACGATTATATTAGAGGGACCGCTCAAGTCGGACGGTTTGGAGACAAAGCAAGAGAGGCAAGATTGAGATGGCTTGGACATGTATGGAGGAGAGATGCTGATTATGGAGCTGCCAGGGAAGAGAAGAAGAGGAAGGCCAAAGAGGAGGTTTATGGATGTGGTGAGGGAAGACATGCAGGTGGCTGGTGTGACAGAGGAAGACGCAGAAGACAGGAAGAAATGGAAACGGATGATCCGCTGTGGCGACCCCTAACGGGAGCAGCCGAAATTAGTAGATCTATGTCATATGTACATTATTTACAATTAGTTCATAAGTCATTCATAATTCATGTGTGATTTCGTCATTCCTAGGTTATGTGCAGCTATTTACATGCAGTTATGTAGCCTACAATTATTATTTACATGCAGTCATGTGCAGTTATTTACATATGTTATGTAGTTATGTCATAGACATGTGATAACATTTTATAATTTATGCAATGTTTATTGAAACATTCTTTCTCTGTATTGCCCCCCTATACAGTTTTACAAAAAGGTTTGAATTCTCAAAGTTCTTCAGTAAAGTTCCTCAACTTGGACTGGGACTCTGTATTTCTTTGGGATTCTTCATGTTGGCTATCTGTCCGCCTGTCTATACATGGACACAAATACGTAGGACAGAATAGGCGGTCTTCTCGTTCCCCCCCGCCGTTTAAAGAAAAAAAAATGTGTGTCTTTTTCTATCTTATTCCTCAAGGGTTAAAACCTCAACTAGGGCTTCTTGTTACCTTTCCAGGGTACAAGCCACAACTAGGGTTACCTGGCAGAATTCGGGTTTGAGGTTAAGATTGGGGTTAAGCCAGGGGAAAGGGTACCCACATCCGGCCACTCGTCAGGCGCTGGCATAATAGGTGTACGTTATGTACAGTAGATTGGATGATTGTATGACCGCCTGGCCAGCAGGTGGAGTCATGGAGGCACCAATCTCAGTAATATGAGGCGCATAGATGACGTCGGCATGCAGCGCAGGCGATTCTGAACGGTGCAAATAAACGAAGCACATGGCTGCATGGAGTTGAGCTCCCGAAAAATACAAGAGTTAATTAAATGCGATAAAGTGGAAACGGTTAATTTAAATGCGATAAAGTGGAAACGTTGTAGAACCAGCATCATCACAGCTCAGTACTGCACGTGTACAGCACGTGTACAGCCAGTGTATGGTCCCACAGCTGTGGTCAGCATCACGTCATTCAGCACGCTGTTGTTCATCAAGCTGTGTGTACAGCTAGCCGTGTATCAGTCAACCAAACGACCAGCTTATGTTAGCTCATGTACAGTTTGGAAACAGCTAATGTTAGCTTGTGTACAGGAGGAAATACATTGTCAACGAACATTTGTGTCATCTCGTCATTTATGGTTGGCGTTCACAACGCCGCTAAATCTCAACAATTGCGACAGATAGTAAATCTGTGTCAGTCCAAACGTTTGTAGTTCAAACGTTTACAATAGGTTAGAAATTTAAAACCGCATTCCCAAATAAATTGGAATTAACCTTGTACACTGTCCATCAACAAGATGTTTAGTTGGCGGCCACCTTCTTCAGGCGAGGGCTTAGACTTTTCACGACCGGGCGGCATCTCGGTGGCCTTCTAAGGCTCGTAAAAATCAAATTAACAATGGAAAAAATAGCCAACATTAATCCAACTCACCGAACAGCGGGCGACGTAGCTCTGTGCCGGACTCCGTCGAAAAGAGAGAATGAGGCTCCGCCTCTTAATATATACTGGGAAATATGACACCACTTCCGGTAGATGTCATGCTCTCCACAAAAGGCGGCCCCCCACGCCGTTGTCACGGGAAACGTGACGCGACATCCGGCAAACGCGCGCCCTCCCCATAGACGGAAAAAAACAGAAAGGGGGAGAAAAAAGAAAAAAAAAAGACAAAAGGGGACAGTGTGTTTTTTCCAGAGACGGGTTCGGGTTAGAGTTATAGGACCGTGTGTCCGAGGAAAGTGACGTGTTGTTGACAAAATTGGAGTTTGGAGAGAGTAGCTTGGTGACCTTCTTGGGCCAGATGGCGTAAGAGAGAGACCGAGTCACAGCTGCACTGCGTTGTGGTGGGGGCACAAAGCAGGAGGTCGTCGACGTACTGCCATAGGGTTGAGCCGCGCGTCAGCGTAAGTGTGCTAAGGCTGTCTCGAAGCGCCCCGTTGTAGATCGTGGGGCTTTCACAATCGCCCTGACACAGCCTTGTCCATGTGTAAGGCCGACCGTCAAATAGGAACGCAAACCAGAACTGGCCGTCAGGATGAACAGGGACGCTGAAGAAAGCGTTGGCAAGGTCCACAACGGTAAACCGCCGTGCAGAAGGGGGAACCTGAGACATAAGGGTGTAGGGATTGGGGACGCAGGGCGTGCGGGCCCTGACAGCTGCATTTACTGCCTGAAGGTCTTGAACGAACCTCCATTCAGTGGGCTGTCCGGGTGGGCGTATCTTCTTCGCGGGGAAGATGGGAGTGGAAACCGGGGAGGTGGGGCAAGGGACAATTATGCCCTTGACACGCAAGGCATTGAATACAGGGCAGATGCCATTAACCGCTTCCGGTTTCAAAGGGTACTGAGGTTGGTGGGGACGGAAGTCGGATTTCGGGGTAATGATGACGGGCTCACAATTACGTATGAGACCTACATCCTATTTCCTGTCAGCCCAAAGATGGGAGGGGATGTTGTGAAGCTGCGGAGCAAGTGCAGTGTGTGTGTGTGTGTGTGTGTGCGTTTGTGTGTATGGGCCTCAGTCACTGACGGTGAGGGGGCGGAAAGAGCCAACATTCGTGGCGTCACAGCAACGGTGGCGCTGACGTCTACCCGGTATAATTTTAGTGAGGGGGACCAGTCGCGTGAAGAGTCGGCGGGAAGCCAATCTGACGCCAGAGAAGCTTGTCGCGCGAGTGGACCCGTATCTGTCCACTGGGAACCCCGTGGTTTTACCAAGGAGACGTGCGGGACCGAGTCATCAACCGAAAACAACGCAGTTTGGTCGGTGTCTAATGTACACGTGACATGAGCGGTGCAGTGTAGGTTGTCCGCTGTCATGTAGGTCGATGCGTCCCCTGTTGTGGCGTGTGAGCAAGGGAGCAGAGCCACTGTGTGTATTGGGAGGCGGTAGGAGCCCACATGTAGACCCGTAGAGGGAGGGCGGGGTTATGTGTATGCAAAAAAATATTCGCTGCTGGTAACGAAGTGATGTACAGCCCTGATGAGGTGGAAACAACAGAGATGCCCAGTTGGATCATGCCATCTCTATCCAGCAAATTAAATGGGCAGTTATCAGAAATTAAAACAGGCAATTTTGTTGATGAGCTGTCATCCAGGCAAACAAGCGCACAGGAATGGATAATGGCTCCGTGACACACGTACCACTCGCAACAGTGGAGAGGACCGTTTGGCCGCTCCGTGTTAACCGTGGCCGGCCGATAGGCGGTTCTCACCACCGTTCGTGTGGCTCCCGTGTCTAACAAGAAAGGCAGCTCAGCATTTGCAAGACGCAAGGTTATCATTGGCAGTTTTCGGAAAGCTAGCTCATGAGATACATACTGTCCAACTGGGGAAGCTAACAGCAAAGCAGAGTCTTCCTTGCAAATCAGTGTATTTGGTTGTGTCTGTGCATTCATACGACCTGATGTGGCAGCAGATGTGTCCAGGACCCCCTCCTCCTCCTCTCGTGTCGCCTGTCAGTCCGAACCCCGGTATGAGCCTCCCCGTGGGGCCCACTGGTTGTGAGGTCCGTTGCTCCATCCTCGGCCTCTTCCGCGCCTTTGGTTGATGCCCTTGACGGAGTGGACAGTCTTCAGCCCAGTGACCGGGCTGGCCACATGTGAAGCAGCAGTCGTCACCCGGTTGGGGGCCGCTGGGCTGGGCGTGTTGTCACGGGTTCTGACATCGTGAACGGTCCCCGGGTCTGTCCTGTTGCACAGGTTAGTAGGGTGAAGGAAGCCGCTGCGGCACCATGGAGGAGAGAGAGAGAGGTGCGATGTTTGTCCTGAGCCTGCCTTGCCTTCTGTACTTCTTCCTTTTTCTGCATTTGATCGTGGGCATGATCAGCATGTCTCAGCAAGTCTTCCAGTCGTCTCTTTCCGTATCCTACGCAGTGTGTTTCTATGGCTTTCCTAACTCCGTCCTGCAGGCCGGCCAGGAAATGTTTGCAGAGGTGAGTTTCCCATTGGCCCCTCGCCGTGGACGGGGGAGAGAGAATTGGTGGCGGTTGGGGTGTTGGTGGTGGTGGTGGTGTCAGACGGGGTGTCGGTGGTGGTCCCAGGATCGGTCTCATGGCGCCGCGTTGTTGGACAGGTTGTTGGACGGACCCGGAGTCGTCAGAGGGGTGTCCCAGAGACATCGCTATGAGCTGCGGACATAAGGAAGACAAAAGGAGAGAGAGAGGCTGGCTGCCATGTGAGTATGGCGGAGGGGTGGATGTCAGAGATGGAATAGGAGAGGTGTGTGAGAATGGGTCTTCGGTTGATACGTGAGCTGTCGTATCTCTGTCTTTACCGAGTCGTCGCTGCACGTCACAGTCTTCTGTAGCCTTTTTCTTTCCCTACTTTCACACTCTTTCTCCCACATTCCCAAAATTCTTTCTTGCTCTGCCATATACTCTAACCATGTTGTAGGAATCTTTTTCCTTTCTAAGACCTTCGCTTTTCCCTTTTCCATGGACTGTCGGACTTTCATTAGTTTATTCTTGCTCAAAGTTCCTTCAACAGGAAACCCATGATCCTGCATCCAGTCTAAAACATATTTTACCGAGTCTTCACCATATTTCCTTATCACTCATTATCTGATAGATCGGACCCTCCATATTTATCGGGGGCAGTTTACTGCCCTTGTTTCCCTTTTATTTTCTTTTTTTCCCCTCAAAATTCACTTGATCCTTCCAAATGACCACTTCTATTAGTGCGAGACCGAGGGTGAACAGCCGCTTAATTGTCAGTGCACGACCTCATCTGGTTTCAATAGTACGCGTTTTAAATGATCATTTTATCCTTTAAAGAATTCTGCTTACCCGTGCGATGAATCTCCCAGGGTTTTGCTGAGGGATCTCAGCGACACCGAACAAACGGACCACCCGCCTCTCCCTTTCTTCTTCTCAAACCTGGTGAGGTTATTGGGAGATCGGTGACTATGTTCTTGTCCCGAGATGATCGGTCAGCCGGTTGTCCGTCTGGCGGGGCGACGTGAGATCCCGCTTCTGACACCAAATTGTTGTGGATTTCCTTTATGCTTTTAATGGGCTCTTGCCCCAGCAACCTCTGGGGAGAATAATCATCGGACAAATATTAAAGAAAACAGAGAATCTTTAATGCATCTGCAGATGGAGAGACATAAGGCCACACAGAGGTTTGTCTGTGAGGATATGCTCTGCCTCTGAGCTGGAGATAGTGGTTTTTTATACAACAGTCCGTCGCGTCATACACTATGTTTCCTGCGTCAACTAAGGTGTAATCTTACAAAGGAATGAAGGAAACATCTACGTTAATCACGTTCTGTGCCTCGTGAGTGTCTGTACGCCTGTTGCACTTGTCTTTTGCTGTACCTGGCCGTTCCTGGGATGCGGCAACGGGGAGGCAAGCATAGTAACAGTTGCTATGTGGCCCCATGGAAGGTACGCATGAGAACAATGGTTATGTGTGTCTCCAGTGAGTGAGAAGTTTCATACACACAGACAAGTGGAAAACTACAGAGTACATACGGAGTGCATATGGAGAACATTTTGTACTCCACATACATCACCAACATCCTGCTCAGCTCTCCCCTTCTCAGCCTCCTCCTGCTCAGCTGCACCACTCTCCTCTCAGAGCCTCACCGCAGCCACATCGTGATGACACGACTGGTACGAATGACATTGCGAGGTACTTGGTGCGCCGAGAGCTTGTGAATTCCGGTCTCATCCAGTTCAACGAGCGCCCAGAAAATTATTGGGCATGGAAGTCCTCTTTCTTCAACGCCATTGAAGGACTGAACTTAACTGCCAGCGAGGAGCTCGACCTCTTGACAAAGTCGTTAGGAAAAGAGTTCTCAGAGCACGTTACAAGGATTCGCTATGTGCACGTCGCCGACCCTGTAGTGGGCCTACAACATGTCTGGGAACGCCTAGAAGAGTGCTCCCCTGAAGTGATCGAGAGAGCGCTCTTCGAGAGGATAGAGAACTTTCCAAAAATCTCTCAGAAAGACCCCGTAAAGTTGAGGGAACTGGGAGACCTGCTGATGGAGTTAGACTCTGCTAAGTGTGAGGGCTACCTGCCGGGGCTCTCGTACCTGGACACCGCCAGGGGTGTCAACCCGATCGTTGAGAAGCTGCCACACAGTCTACAAGAGAGGTGGATAACTAAGGGTTCCCAGTACAAAGAGCAGCACCATGCCCCCCCCCCCATTCACCTTCTTCGCAGGCTTCCTCTGCAGCGAGGCACACAGAAGAAACGACCCCAGCTTTACTCTCCCTTCAGCTCCCTCGAAAACGTCCAACAAGTCCTCCACAGGGTTCTCAAAACATGAGCGATCAGAAAAGGTATCAAGACACGCCAAAAGGCATGTCTCCACCCACAAGACAGAGGTCTCAACAAACCGCTCAGCTTCTCAGTCACGCAGTTCGAGCAGCATGCCTGGCGACAAAGGGAAACAATGTCCCATCCATCAGAAGCGCCATCCTCTAAAGAAATGTCGGGGTTTTCGAAGCAAGTCTCTTGAGGAGCGCAAAGCCTTTCTGAAAGAGAATGGTGCCTGCTACAGGTGTTGCTCCTCCACAACTCACTTGGCGAAGAACTGTAAGGCAACTTTGAAGTGCAGCGAATGTGAGAGCGATGACCACATAGCGGCGCTCCACCCTGGACCTCCTCCACGGGACAAAAAAGACAAGGACCCCACCTCAGAGAATGGCGGGGAGAGTGAAGAGGAGGCGCCTCCACCAGCAGTCACCTCTAAATGCACAGCACACCCAGACAGAGCTAGTAACGTCTACATCGTCCTGGACGACCAGAGCAACAGATCTCTGGCGAGGTCTGATTTCTTCTACCTCATCCAAATCAGAGGTTCAGACTCACCGTACACCCTGCGTTGCGTACATGTGCAGGAGTCACCGAGACATCTGGAAGAAGAGCCACAGGGTTCTTGGCGGAGTCGTTGGATGGAAAAAACAAGTGTGCTGCTTCCAACACTCATTGAGTGCAACCATATGCCTGACGATCGGTCAGAAATCCCGACCCCAGAAGCTGCACAGCACCACAGCCACCTGAAGTCCATCGCTCGCAGAATCCCTCGCCTGGACCCTGAAGCCCAGATCCTGATACTTCTGGGACGCCACATCCTTCAGGTCCACAAAGTCAGGGAGCAACGCAATGGTCCTCCCAGCGCCCCCTATGCCCAACGTCTAGACCTGGGTTGGGTGGTTATAGGGGACGTGTGCCTGGGTTCAGCCCACAAGCCAGCAGCTGTGACTTCCTATCGCACCAGCGTGCTCGAAAACGGAAGGCCATCTCTCCTCACTCCGTGCCCCAACCGTCTCCAGGTCAAGGAAAGGTTCCTCCTTACAGCATCAAACATGACACCCCAGTCCCTGATGACGACAAAGTGGGGCTTTCCATCGAAGATCGTCTGTTCCTGGAGTTCATGGACAGAGAGATGGTGATGGACGACACCAACAGCTGGGTGGCGCCTCTCCCATTCCGATCCCCTCGTCGACGGCTCCCGAACAATCGAGACCAAGCTCTCAGCAGACTTACCTCTCCCCGCCGCACCCTGGAAAGAAAGCCTAAGATGAAAGCCGACTTCGTCACACCTTCATGCAAAACATCTTTGATCGCGACCAGGAGGAGTTGGCCCCAACACTACCGGAGGGAAGTGAGTGCTGGTACTTACTTATCTTCGGCGTCTACAACCCTCAAAAGCCAGACAAGATCAGGGTTGTCTTCGATTCCAGCGCTCAACATCACGGCATCTCCCTGAACGATGTGCGTGCTACTTACCGGCCCGGATCTGAACAACAGCTTGCTGGGAGTCTTGCTGCGCTCCCGAAGAGAAACAGTGGCTGTCATAGCGGACATCGAGCAGATGTTTCACAGCTTCGTCGTTCGAGAAGACAACAGAGATTTCTTGTGTTTCCTGTGGTTCAACAACAACGACCCCAACCGAGAGATTGCCGAGTATCGCATGAAAGTCCACGTATTCGGCAACTCACCATCCCCAGCTGTCGCCGTCTATGGACTTCACCGAGCAGCAGAACACAGCTCCAGGGAACACGGAATGGATGCCAAGCACTTAGTGGAACGCGACTTCTACGTCGACGACGGCCTCGCTCTGGCCTCGACTATGCTAGCTAGTCGTTTCCTAGCCAGGCTACCTAGCTATGAACGTATAAACTGCCGTGCGATAACGTTATAATTAGCTTTAATCAGTCACTTAAAAATCACACCCGAGTGTGCCAAAATGTTACAAAAACATGTCGATATTCAATGTTTACTGGGGTTTTTCGCGCTTCGGCTCACTTCTTACCGAGAAATTGGCACTTGGCACAAGTTGGCCGTGAACTTGACTTCTCCTCAGGGCTCCAAGCAGTGAAAAGAAAAATGGCATAAAATCAAGAGATTTTGAGAACCAAAGTTTGGCTACGTCAGTAGTCACGTGACATACTGGATGGAAAAATAGTCTTTGGTTTTAAGTCAGTCAAATACATTGAACCAATGAGGCCCTGATTTCCATTGAATTAAAGTGATTTTAATACATATATAGACCCAAAATATCATAAATACCATTATATCGGGTCCAATCAAATAAAAAACACGCTTTAATTGAATGGCAGCATATGATCACTTTTTACTGTGTGGATGCAAACAGTGAAACTTATGTAACCCCTTTTTCACTGGCGGGTGAAGTAATACTTGGGGTAGTATTGGTCGAGGATCAATGACCACACCGGGTTATAGAACTCAGGTTTAATCGTGGCTCAGTAGGCAGACGTAATAACCATACGTGGTAGTGGTGTAACCATAATAACATTCCGGGTAGTACATAACACCTAGTGTAGTTCCAGTGGATATACATGGCGTTATATCACTACAACCAGCTGCACTGATGTTTGCTCGGGAGCTACAGACGCCTGTGGATCTGGTCTTTGGCAAGCCGCCAAACCCACCAGTACGAGTGCCGCCGGGCCAGGACTATGTAGACGCACTACAGGACCGGATGGAGGCTCCTCATCAGCAGGCTCCAGAGAATATGGCTTCTGCAGGGGAAAGGCAGAAGAGAGCCTATGATGTACGTTGCCACCGCAAAGAGTACCAGCAGGGGGACAACGTATGGGTGTATAACCCACGGCGAACGAAGGGACGGTCCCCAAAGCTGAACAGCAACTGGGAGGGGCCCTGCCTCATCCTGAAGAGGATCTCAGAGGTCATCTATAGAGTGAAGCTCCACAGCCGCCCTCGGATAGTCATCCTTCACCAAGATCGCCTCGCACCTTACTTAGTACAGACCAGGCTACCGGGGTCCAGGGAGTGGGTAAGGACACTGCTGGATCAAAGCCAACCTCCCTGGATGTCAGCAAGGAGCTACCATTAGAGCACCTTGTTTTGGGCCAGGGAGGGGGCGGGGACACTGGGTTTACAGAGCTGCCCTCCCTGGCCAGGAATGGAAACAGCGGTGACGTCGACGTCGGCAGTGGGGGCTCAGACCCAGCGGATGCAGAGCCGCCCCCGTCATCCATCAGCAGCCCGCGGCAAGGAGCAGCCCGGGATGGGAGAGGTGCTCGGCGGAAGAAACCCTCATGGTGGATGGACCCATCCACATGGGATTTGGGTTAGGCCAACGGGACGTTGGTCTTTCAAGGAAGGAGGCAGTGTGGCGAATTCAACTAGAGTGTTCCTGCTCCAAGTTCATTTGCATGTTACCCACGATGCAACTGAAATGTCGATGTTTTGGTTATGTTGTGGGCTATTGAACACGTTAAAAACGGGCATATCTGTTACAGATAGCGGGGATGCGGTGCAAGGTGATGGGGACGTTACGAGAGAAGTTGATTAGACAACATGCTATTTCCCACCATGAGGGTAAAGAGTAGGCAAATAGATAAGGTCGCTTCTGTGGCCAAGAAAAGGATCAAGCTGAGACCAAAACGAATTTGTGACTGTTATGACTAGCTTGGCTTGCGGTCATTAAAAGCTTGCTTGTTAACTCTGAAAGGTTTGCTGAGAAGTCCATTATTTGACCACGTCAAAATATCATCATGTTAATTTTATGTCAACCCATTTGGCCCCGTTACACTGGGAGGAGCCATTACATATGAAGCCCCTGCCCCTCCCCCCCCAAAAAAAAACAAACAAAAACAAAACAAAAATAAAAAATGATGTCAGTCATTTATTTGCGACTGTTGTGCGGACTGTGTGTGTTGAGCAGCGACCCCCGGTACACCCTTGTTACAGTCGTTTTTGCTGACCCGGAAGTTGTACTGTCAAGCAAGCGCCACAAACAACGCGCGCGGACAGCCTGGACACGGCAGCACTGGCACATCCTACAAGATTAATAAAGTGTGAGTATTAATCATATACGTTTTGATGCAAGCTGTGCCTTGCCCCTTTAAGGAGAGGGCTTAGTGGGTATTGTGTGTGTGTGTGGGGGGGGGGGGGGTGATGTAGACGCAGCCGTGTGTGTGTGTGTGTGTCTGTGTATTTTCTGTTTGTAGCCGCAGCCGCGGAGACGCTAGTTTGCCGACAGATAGGAAGGTAGCCACCGTTACCAGTGATGATTTGTATGCATCACAGGGAGAGAGGGAGGGAGGGAGGGAGGGAGGGAGGCTGCCGTGTGTTAAATGGGACTGCAGTGCAGTGCAGTGGCCGGCCCGTTCTCCACTGCAGAGTTGGTCCGGACTCTTTATGAAGTTGTTACCAGCTACGAGCCAGGCTAAGCTAAATAGACTAGCAAGACACCCACCAGAGGCTTCCAACTACGGTTCGGAGCCGCGACGCTGGAGAGGTAACAGTACTAGACGTGCTGCTGCACTAGACGTTTTGTTGTTTTGTTGTGTTAAGTTACAAGTAAAGCTGAGCGTCGCTGTGTAAGTTAGCTTTTACCTAATCAACGTTAGCCAACTTGCTAAGTAGGCTGTTGCTCTGCGTGCGCGTTTTCATTTTTGGGGTAGCATGCGGCGATAGCTTTTGTTAAAAAGCATGCTAATTTGCCCTGGGAATCAGTGGAGGCTGATGGAAGTGACCCATTTGTATCTTAACCGTCATCTTCTTCTCTCTATAGACACTGTGGGACTTGAGCAGGACCCAAACAGACCTCACCTACGATGCAGTCCCAGGTAGACCAGTATAGTATGGTCTATAATAGCAGATCATGATCCAGCTCAAGGTTATTGTAGTTCACTAAAACTGAACTAAAACCAGGTGTGAAAAGAGAAGAAAAAAAAACATTTCAGTTCACTGAAATAAAAATAAAACTTGACTTTAGAGGAGCAAGAAGAGGAAGCGAGTGAAGGCAGAGCCGAAGATCAAATGGTGGAAGTTGAAGAAGGAAAACTTGTGTGGAGTTCAGGCAGGGGTTAAGACAGGCACTGGGTGGATAGTGGAGAGTTGCCGGACGGCTGGGCAACCACTGCAGAAATAGTGAGGGAGACAGCTAGGAAGGTACTTGGTGTGTCGGCAGGACAGAGGAAGGAAGACAAGGAGACTTGGTGGTGGAGTGAGGAAGTACAGCAAAGTATACAGAAGAAGAGGTTGGCAAAGAAGAAATGGGATAGTCAGAGAGATGAAGAAAGTAGACAGGAGTACAAGGAGACACAGCGTAAAGCTAAGAGAGGTGGCAAAGGCAAAAGGCGTATGGTGAGTTGTATGACAGGTTAGACACTAAGGAAGGAGAAAAGGACTTGTACCGATTGGCTAGACAGAGGGACCGAGCTGCAAAGGATGTGCAGCAGCTTAGGGTGATGAAGGATAGAGATGGAAATGTGCTGACGAGCGAAGAGAGTGTGCTGAGAAGGTGGAAGGAGTACATTGGGGGGCTGATGAATGAAGAAAATGAGAGAGAGAGAGCAGGTTGGATGATGTGGGGATAGTGAATCAGGAAGTGCAGTGGATTAGCAAGGAGGACGTGAGGGCAGCTATGAAGAGGATGAAGAGTGGCAAGGCAGCTGGTCCCGATGACATACCTGTGGAGGCATGGAGATGTTTAGGAGAGATGGCAGTGGGGTTTTTAACTAGATTGTTTAACTCAAACTTGGAAAGGGAGAGGATGCCTGAGGAGTGGAGAAGAAGCATACCGGTACCGATTTTCAAGAACCAGGGCGATGTGCAGAACTGTAGCAACTACAGAGGTATAAAGTTGATCAGCCACAGCATGAAGATTTGGGAAAGAGTAATCGAAGCTAGGTTAAGAGGAGGAGAGGTGACGATTAGCGAGCGGCAGTATGGTTTCATGCCACGAAAGAGCACCACAGATGCGATGTTTGCTTTGAGAATGTTGATGGAGATGTATAGAGAAGGCCAGAAGGAGTTACATTGTGTCTTTGTAGATTTAGAGAACGCATAAGCCAGGGTGCCGAGAGAGGAGATGTAGTATTGTATGAGGAAGCCGGGAGTTGCCGAGAAGTATGTAGGAGTGGTGCAGGATATGCACGTGGAAGTGTGACAGTGGCGAGGTGACAGATGGGTTCAAGGTGGAGGTGGGATTACATCAAGGATCGGCTCTGAGCCCCTTCTTGTTTGCAATGGTGATGGACAGGTTGACGGATGAGATCAGGCAGGAGTCTCCATGGACGATGATGTTCGCGGATGACATTGTGATCTGTGGCGAGAGTAGGGTGCAGGTGGAGGAGAGCCTGGAGATGTGGAGGTATGCACTGGAGAGAAGAGGAATGAAAGTCAGTAGGAGCAAGACGGAATACCTGTGTGTGAAAGAGAGGGAAGACAGTGGAATGGTCAGGAGTGGAGGTGACGAAGGCATATGACTTTAAATACTTGGGGTCAACAGTCCAAAGTAACGGGGAGTGCAGGAGAGAGGTGAAGAAGAGAGTGCAGGTAGGGCGGAGAAGAATGTCAGGAGTGATTTGCGACAGAATGGTGCCAGCAAGAGTTAAAGGGAAGGTTTACAAGATGGTTGTGAGACCAGCTACGTTGTATGGTTTGGAGACAGTGGCACTGACGAAAAGACAGCAGGAGGCGGAGCTGGAGGTGGCAGAGTTGAAGACGCTAAGGTTTTCACTGGGAGTGACGAAGAAGCACAGGATTAGGCACGATTATATTAGAGGGACCGCTCAAGTCGGACGGTTTGGAGACAAAGCAAGAGAGGCAAGATTGAGATGGCTTGGACATGTGTGGAGGAGAGATGCTGATTATGGAGCTGCCAGGGAAGAGAAGAAGAGGAAGGCCAAAGAGGAGGTTTATGGATGTGGTGAGGGAAGACATGCAGGTGGCTGGTGTGACAGAGGAAGACGCAGAAGACAGGAAGAAATGGAAACGGATGATCCGCTGTGGCGACCCCTAACGGGAGCAGCCAAAAGTAGTAGATCTATGTCATATGTACATTATTTACAATTAGTTCATAAGTCATTCATAATTCATGTGTGATTTCGTCATTCCTAGGTTATGTGCAGCTATTTACATGCAGTTATGTAGCCTACAATTATTATTTACATGCAGTCATGTGCAGTTATTTACATATGTTATGTAGTTATGTCATAGACATGTGATAACATTTTATAATTTATGCAATGTTTATTGAAACATTCTTTCTCTGTATTGCCCCCCTATACAGTTTTACAAAAAGGTTTGAATTCTCAAAGTTCTTCAGTAAAGTTCCTCAACTTGGACTGGGACTCTGTATTTCTTTGGGATTCTTCATGTTGGCTATCTGTCCGCCTGTCTATACATGGACACAAATACGTAGGACAGAATAGGCGGTCTTCTCGTTCCCCCCCGCCATTTAAAGAAAAAAAAATTGTGTGTCTTTTTCTATCTTATCCCTCAAGGGTTAAAACCTCAACTAGGGCTTCTTGTTACCTTTCCAGGGTTCAAGTCACAACTAGGGTTACCTGGCAGAATTCGGGTTTAAGGTTAAGATTGGGGTTAAGCCAGGGGAAAGGGTACCCCCCCATCCGGCCACTCGTCAGGCGCTGGCATAATAGGTGTACGTTATGTACAGTAGATTGGATGATTGTATGACCGCCTGGCCAGCAGGTGGAGCCATGGAGGCACCAATCTCAGTAATATGAGGCGCATAGATGACGTCATCATGCAGCGCAGGCGATTCTGAACGGTGGAAATAAACGAAGCACATGGTTGCATGGAGTTGAGCTCCCGAAAAATACAAGAGTTAATTAAATGCGATAAAGTGGAAACGGTTAATTTAAATGCGATAAAGTGGAAACGTTGTAGAACCAGCATCATCACAGCTCAGTACTGCACGTGTACAGCACGTGTACAGCCAGTGTATGGTCCCACAGCTGTGGTCAGCATCACGTCATTCAGCACGCTGTTGTTCAGCAAGCTGTGTGTACAGCTAGCCGTGTATCAGTCAACCAAACGACCAGCTTATGTTAGCTCATGTACAGTTTGGAAACAGCTAATGTTATCTTGTGTACAGGAGGAAATACATTGTCAACGAACATTTGTGTCATCTCGTCATTTATGGGTGGCGTTCACAACGCCGCTAAATCTCAACAATTGCGACAGATAGTAAATCTGTGTCAGTCCAAACGTTTGTAGTTCAAACGTTTACAATAGGTTAGAAATTTAAATCTGCATTCCCAAATAAATTGGAATTAACCTTGTACACTGTCCATCAAACAAGATGTTTAGATGGCGGCCACAGTCCCCCACCAACGAAAGTCGCGCGACATTTCGGTTTTATGGAACCTTCTTCAGGCGAGGGCTTAGACTTTTCACGACCGGGCGGCATCTCGGTGGCCTTCTAAGGCTCGTAAAAATCAAATTAACAATCGAAAAAATAGCCAACATTAATCCAACTCACCGAACAGCGGGCGACGTAGCTCTGTGCCGGACTCCGACGAAAAGAGAGAATGAGGCTCCGCCTCTAAATATATACTGGGAAATATGACACCACTTCCGGTAGATGACAAGCTCTCCGGAAAAGGCGGCCCCCCACGCCGTTGTCACGGGAAACGTGACGCGACATCCGGCAAACGAGCGCCCTCCCCATAGACGGAAAAAAACAGAAAGGGGGAGAAAAAAAGAAAAAAGGGGACAGGGTTATTTTTCCAGAGACGGGTTAGGGTTATAGGACCGTGTGTCCGAGGAAAGTGACGTGTTGTTGACAAAATTGGAGTTTGGAGAGACTAGCTTGGTGACCTTCTTGTGCCAGATGGCGTAAGAGAGAGACCGAGTCACGGCTGCACTGCGTTGTGGTGGGGGCACAAAGCAGGAGGTCGTCGACGTACTGCCAAAGGGTTGAGCCGCGCGTCAGCGTAAGTGTGCTAAGGCTGTCTCGAAGCGCCGCGTTGTAGATCGTGGGTCTTTCACAATAGCCCTGACACAGCCTTGTCCATGTGTAAGGCCGACCGTCAAATAGGAACGCAAACCAGAACTGGCCGTCAGGATGAACAGGGACGCTGAAGAAAGCGTTGGCAAGGTCCACAACGGTAAACCGCCGTGCAGAAGGGGGAACCTGAGACATAAGGGTGTAGGGATTGGGGACGCAGGGCGTGCGGGCCCTGACAGCTGCATTTACTGCCTGAAGGTCTTGAACGAACCTCCATTCAGTGGGCTGTCCGGGTGGGCGTATCTTCTTCGCGGGGAAGATGGGAGTGGAAACCGGGGAGGTGGGGCAAGGGACAATTATGCCCTTGACACGCAAGGCATTGAATACAGGGCAGATGCCATTAACCGCTTCCGGTTTCAAAGGGTACTGAGGTTGGTGGGGACGGAAGTCGGATTTCGGGGTAATGATGACGGGCTCACAATTACGTATGAGACCTACATCCTATTTCCCGTCAGCCCAAAGATGGGAGGGGATGTTGTGAAGCTGCGGAGCAAGTGCAGTGTGTGTGTGTGTGTGTGTATGGGCCTCAGTCACTGACGGTGAGGGGGCGGAAAGAGCCAACATTCGTGGCGTCACCGCAACGGTGGCGCTGACGTCTACCCGGTATAATTTTAGTGAGGGGTACCAGTCGCGTGAAGAGTCGGCGGGAAGCCAATCTGACGCCAGAGAAGCTTGTCGCGCGAGTGGACCCGTATCTGTCCACTGGGAACCCCGTGGTTTTACCAAGGAGACGTGCGGGACCGAGTCATTAACCGAAAACAACGCAGTTTGGTCGTTGTCTAATGTACACGTGACATGAGCGGTGCAGTGTAGGTTGTCCGTTGTCATGTAGGTCGATGCGTCCCCTGTTGTGGTGTGTGAGCAAGGGAGCAGAGCCACTGTGTGTATTGGGAGGCGGTAGGAGCCCACATGTAGACCCGTAGAGGGAGGGCGGGGTTATGTGTATGCAAAAAAATATTCGCTGCTGGTAACGAAGTGATGTACAGCCCTGATGAGGTGGAAACAACAGAGATGCCCAGTTGGATCATGCCATCTCTATCCAGCAAATTAAATGGGCAGTTATCAGAAATTAAAACAGGCAATTTTGTTGATGAGCTGTCATCCAGGCAAACAAGCGCACAGGAATGGATAATGGCTCCGTGACACACGTACCACTCGCAACAGTGGAGAGGACCGTTTGGCCGCTCCGTGTTAACCGTGGCCGGCCGATAGGCGGTTCTCACCACCGTTCGTGTGGCTCCCGTGTCTAACAAGAAAGGCAGCTCAGCATTTGCAAGACGCAAGGTTATCATTGGCAGTTTTCGGAAAGCTAGCTCATGAGATACATACTGTCCAACTGGGGAAGCTAACAGCAAAGCAGAGTCTTCATTGCAAATCAGTGTATTTGGTTGTGTCTGTGCATTCATACGACCTGATGTGGCAGCAGATGTGTCCAGGACCCCCACCTCCTCCTCCCGTGTCGCCTGTCAGTCCGAACCCCGGTATGAGCCTCCCCGTGGGGCCCACTGGTTGTGAGGTCCGTTGCTCCATCCTCGGCCTCTTCCGCGCCTTTGGTTGATGCCCTTGACGGAGTGGACAGTCTTCAGCCCAGTGACCGGGCTGGCCACATGTGAAGCAGCAGTCGTCACCCGGTTGGGGGCCGCTGGGCTGGGCGTGTTGTCACGGGTTCTGACATCGTGAACGGTCCCCGGGTCTGTCCTGTTGCACAGGTTAGTAGGGTGAAGGAAGCCGCTGCGGCACCATGGAGGAGAGAGAGAGAGGTGCGATGTTTGTCCTGAGCCTGACTTGCCTTCTGTTCTTCTTCCTTTTTCTGCATTTGATCGTGGGCATGATCAGCATGTCTCAGCAAGTCTTCCAGTCGTCTCTTTCCGTATCCTACGCAGTGTGTTTCTATGGCTTTCCTAACTCCGTCCTGCAGGCCGACCAGGAAATGTTTGCAGAGGTGAGTGTTGTGGTTACACCGCCCCGAGCTGCCTCCCCGGCACGTTCAAGCCACTCCCCCAGCTCGGACGTGCCGGAAACATCCCAGCGCTCGGCTCGCGCTCTGAGGAGACGAGCGCTGCACTGCACCAGGTGTTTGCCATCATCCATCAGGCACACCTGTGGAAATCAGGCAGCCTTCTACAAGAAGCCTCCCAGAACGTCTCTCTGTGCTTCGACGTACTGAACCCTGAGGTAAAGTTCTGACAAGCCCTCCAGCGTTCCTTGCATTCTGTTTATTCCCCAGTGTCTTATCTTCGTGTCTCTGTTTCCTCCCAAGACTCTCCCTCCGCGATTTCCGCATCTCCCTCGTCCCCAGCGACCTTCACGTTTTCTCCCCGGACCTCTCCTGCGATCTCCCCCCTTGTCCCTCTATCTGGACCCCTCCCTTCGGACTCGACTTCCCGGATCTCGGACCTGGACTTTCTCGGACAACCCCTCTTGGATCACGGACTGGACTTTCTTGCCAGGTGCACGCACATTTTTTCAACACCTCCTGGTCATTTACATACCACACCACACATAGGCTAAAAACACTCACGCATAGTTATACACGCAAACCACGGGACACCACACATAGTTTATTCACACATCCCACTAACAGAACGCCTTTTTCACCATACATTTCCCTCCCACAATAAAACCCCCCTTTGTAGATTTAGAAGTCATCTCGTGTCTGTCTGTCTTGGGTTTCGCCACACGGGTCAGGTTCTGGTGCGCGAGCACAACAGAACGTCGGAGCCATTATGGACCCAGGCAAACCCAAGGAGCGGACGGTCCCTGTGACGCCCCAGAGCCCCGTCCCCCTAGAGGCAGTAGTAAGAAGTCACAGTTGCCAACTTGCCTCTCTCCGCTCAGAGCTTACTACTGCCTTCACCCGTGTCACCGGAGAGGTCAGCGATCTTCAGTCCGGCTCCCAGGCCGCGACGAGCGCGTTAGATGCCCTCACCGCGCAGATCCCTGCACTCTCCACAGCGGTCTCCAGGATGAGTGACCACCCTGCCCTGGCCTCGGTCTCTGCCCCCAGCTCGGCCTTCTGTTTCCCCGTTCCTGGTCCCGACGTTCCCCCTCCTCCGAGTCAACCCCCACTGGACCCCTGGTGCGAGCCTAACCTCCCCTGCCCGAAGGCCTTCGGTGGGGAGTTCGAGCTGTGCAGGGGTTTCCTTGGTCAGTGTGAGCTCCTGTTCAAACACCAGCCAGCCAGGTATAGGACAGGAGAGACCAAGGTAGCCCTTGTCATGTCCCTCCTCACCGGCAAAGCCCTCAGCTGGGCCATAGCGGCGGTAGGCCATACCGAGCAGCTCGCCTCGGACTATTGTGCCTTCCGCCGCGAGTTCAATCTGGTGTTCGACCACCCAGCTGACGGGCAGGACGCTGCCGGCCGCCTCCATTCCATCCAACAGGGAGCCAGGTCGGTGGCAGATTATTCCTTGGAGGTAAGTATACTCGCGGCAGACAGTGGGTGGGATGACACTGCGCTCAAGTGCGCGTACAGGAGGGGGCTGAGCGACCCCATCAAAGATCTCATCGTTCGGGACCGCCCTGCCTTCTTCAACGAGCTCGTCACCCTCGCCCTCCAGATGGACGAACGGCTGCAGGAGCGGCGCCAGGAACGCGCCCCTCGCGCTGGCCCCTCCCATAGACCAACCCCCGTCCGTTCTACCGGTGCCTTCCCTGGGTCAGCGTCCCGTGGGCTCTCTCCACCCTCACACTCCCCCTCGCAACCCTGGGTGGCTTCTGGATCCAGGCCGGAGGAGGAGCCCATGCAGTTGGGTCGGTCACGGCTCCCGCTGGAGGTTAGGGAGCAGAGGATGCGTGGCCACCTCTGCCTCTACTGCGGGAGGTCGGGCCACTACATCAAGGCCTGCCCGACTCGCCCAAAAAGGCCCGGCTCACTAGTGAGGGGTGTCCTAGTGAGCCTGACGACCCTTCCTCAGCCCCAGCCCAAGAAGGAGCACAACCACCTTTTTCCGGTCACTCTCACCTGGGGTAACGACTCACTGTCTGTTGGTGCACTCCTGGATTCGGGGGCGGACGAGTGTTTGATGGACATCTCGCTGGCCCGGCAGGCCGGCATTCCACTCGTCCCCCTAGACACACCCCTCACAGCCCAAGCCCTAGATGGTCGTTCACTTGGTAAGATCACACATAGCACTGCTTCCCTCACCCTCACCCTTTCGGGTAATCACGTGGAAGCTATCCGTTTCTTGGTTTTGCACGCCCCCACAGCGCCCCTGGTGTTAGGAAGACCGTGGTTGGAACGGCACGATCCCTACATCTCTTGGTCTACTGGGCGGATTTTGGGTTGGAGCGTTGCGTGTCATGCCAACTGCCTTCGCTCCGCCCACTCCCCGTCCAGCGGCCTCAGACCCGTGCCTCCTCCCACGGATCTCACTGGTGTTCCTCCCATTTATCACGATTTAGCCCCTGTATTTATTTAGTAAAGACAGTGCAACCCAGCCACTGAGGATGCACAAGCCAGTGCATCCTTAGTGCCGGTCCCATGCCCGGACAAATGGGGAGGGTTGCGTCAGGAAGGGCATCCGGCGTAAAATCTTTGCCAAATCAAATATGCGGATCATAAATAAGACTTACATACCGGATCGGTCGAGGCCCGGGTTACCAACGACCGCCACCGGTACTGTTAACCAGCAGGGTGTCGGTGGAAACTATGCTACTGTTGGGCGAAGGAGAAGGAGAGGAGGAAAGCATGTCCAGAGGCAGCTAGAGAGGAGGAAGGGTAGGCATGTGGAGTTGAGAGTTGGAACTTTGAATGTTGGCACTATGACTGGTAAAGGGAGAGAGCTGGCTGACATGATGGAAAGAAGAAAGGTAGGCATACTGTGTGTGCAAGAGACCAGGTGGAAGGGGAGTAAGGCCAGGAGTATCGGAGGTGGGTTCAAACTCTTCTACCATGGTGTGAATGGGAGGAGAAATGGGGTAGGGGTAATTCTGAAGGAAGAGTATGTCAAGAGCGTGCTGGAGGTGAAGAGAGTGTCAGACAGAGTGATGAGTATGAAGCTGGAAATTGAAGGTTTATTGCTGAATGTTATCAGCGTATATGCCCCGCAAGTTGGGTGTGAGATGGATGAAAAAGAAGAATTCTGGAATGAGTTGGACGACATGGTGGAGAGGGTACCCAAGGAGGAGAGAGTGGTGATTGGAGCGGACTTCAATGGACATGTTGGTGAAGGGAACAGAGGTGATGAGGAGGTGATGGGAAAGTATGGAGTCAAGAAGAGAAATGTGGAAGGACAGATGGTGGTCGATTTTGCGAAAAGGATGGAAATGGCTGTGGTGAATACATATTTCAAGAAGAGGGAGGAACACAGGGTGACGTACAAGAGTGGAGGGAAGTGCACACAGGTGGACTATATCTTATGTAGAAGGCACCATCTAAAAGGGATTGGAGACTGCAAGGTGGTGACAGGGGAGAGCGTAGCCAGGCAGCATCGGATGGTGGTCTGTAGGATGACTTTGGAGACCAAGAAGAGGAAGCGAGTGAAGACACAGCCGAAGATCAAATGGTGGAAGTTGAAGAAGGAAGACTGTTGTGTGGAGTTCAGGCAGGAGTTAAGACAGGCACTGGGTGGTAGTGAAGAGTTGCCAGATGGCTGGAAAACCACTGCAGAAAGAGTGAGGGAGACAGCTAGGAAGGTACTTGGTGTGTCATCAGGACAGAGAAAGGAAGACAAGGAGACTTGGTGGTGGGATGAGGAAGTACAGCAAATTATACAGAGGAAAAGGTTGGCAAAGAAGAAGTGGGATAGTCAGAGAGATGAAGAAAGTAGACAGGAGTACAAGGAGATGCAGCGTAAAGCAAAGAGAGAGGTGGCAAAGGCAAAGGAAAAGGCGTATGGTGAGTTGTATGACAGATTAGACACTAAGGAAGGAGAAAAGGACTTGTACCGATTGGCTAGACAGAGGGACCAAGCTGCAAAGGATGTGCAGCAAGTTAGGGCGATCAAGGATAGAGATGGAAATGTGCTGACAAGCGAGGAGAGTGTGCTAAGAAGGTGGAAGGAATACTTTGAGGGGCTGATGAATGAAGAAAATGAGAGAGAGAGAAGGTTGGATGATGTAGGGATAGTGAATCAGGAAGTTCAGCGGATTAGCAAGGAGGAAGTGAGGGCAGCTATGAAGAGGATGAAGAATGGAAAGGCAGTTGGTCCTGATGACATACCTGTGGAGGCATGGAGATGTTTAGGAGAGATGGCAGTGGACTTTCTAACTAGATTGTTTAACACAATCCTGGAAAGTGAGAGGATGCCTGAGGAGTGGAGAAGAAGCATACTGGTACCGATTTTCAAGAACAAGGGCGATGTGCAGAACTGTAACAACTACAGAGGTATAAAGTTGATCAGCCACAGCATGAAGATTTGGGAAAGAGTAATAGAAGCTAGGTTAAGAGGAGAGGTGACGATCAGCGAGCAGCAGTATGGTTTCATGCCACGAAAGAGCACCACAGATGCGATGTTTGCTTTGAGAATGTTGATTGAGAAGTATAGAGAAGGCCAGAAAGAGTTGCATTGTGTCTTTGTAGATTTAGAGAAAGCTTATGACAGAGTACCGAGAGAGGAGGTGTGGTATTGTATGAGGAAGTCAGGAGTTGCAGAGAAGTATGTAGGAGTGGTGCAGGATACGTATGAGGGAAGTGTGACAATGGTGAGGTGTGCGGTTGGAATGACGGATGGGTTCAAGGTGGAGGTGGGATTACATCAAGGATCGGCTCTTAGCCCTTTCTTGTTTGCAATGGTGATGGACAGGTTGACGGACAAGATCAGGCAGGAGTCTCCATGGACGATGATGTTCGCGGATGACATTGTGATCTGTAGTGAGAGTAGGGTGCAGGTTGAGGAGAGCCTGGAGAGGTGGAGGTATGCACTAGAGAGAAGAGGAATGAAAGTCAGTAGGAGCAAGACGGAATACCTATGCGTGAATGAGAGAGAGGACAGTGGAATGGTCAGGATGCAAGGAGTGGAGGTGACAAAGACATCTGAGTTTAAATACTTGGGGTCAACTGTCCAAAGTAACGGGGAGTGCAGTAGAGAGGTGAAAAAGAGAGTGCAGGCAGGTTGGAGTGGGTGGAGAAGTGTGTCAGGAGTGATTTGCGACAGAAGGGTACCAGCAAGAGTTAAAGGGAAAGTTTACAAGATGGTTGTGAGACCAGCTATGTTATATGGTTTGGAGACAGTGGCACTGACGAAAAGACAGGAGGCGGAGCTGGAGGTGGCAGAGTTGAAGATGCTAAGATTTTCACTGGGAGTAACGAAGAAGGACAGGATTAGGAACGATTATATTAGAGGGACCGCTCAGGTTGGACGGTTTGGAGACAAAGCAAGAGAGGCAAGATTGAGATGGCTTGGACATGTGTGGAGGAGAGATGCTGAGTATATTGGGAGAAGGATGCTGAATATGGAGCTGCCAGGGAAGAGGAGAAGAGGAAGGCCAAAGAGGAGGTTTATGGATGTGGTGAGGGAAGACATGCAGGTGGCTGGTGTGACAGAGGAAGACGCAGAAGACAGGAAGAAATGGAAACGGATGATCCGCTGTGGCGACCCCTAACGGGAGCAGCCGAAAGTAGTAGTAGATTTAGTAAAGACAGTGCACTTTCCCTCCCCCCTCACCGTCCCTATGATTGTGCCATTGATCTCTTTCCCGGGGCCGCCCTTCCCACCGGTCGGTTGCATAACATCTCCGTCCCGGAGAAGGAGGCTATGCGCAATTATATCACAGAGTCCCTGGCCTCAGGAATCATAAGGCCCTCGTCTTCCCCGGTGGCAGCGGACTTCTTTTTTGTGGCAAAGAAGGAGGGCAGCCTGAGGCCTTACATAGATTATCGAATGCTACATAACATCACGGTGAAAAATAAATATCCACTCCCCCTTATGAGTTCCAGGTTCGAGCTACTCACTCACGCCACGGTGTTCACGAAGCTGGACCTGCGCAGCGCGTACCACCTGGTGCGCATCCGGGAAGGGGATGAATGGAAGACGGCCTTCAACACCCACCTAAGGCATTTCGAATACCTCGTTATGCCCTTCGGCCTCACCAACGCCCCGGCCGTCTTCCAGGCGTTGGTCAACGACGTGCTCCGGGACATGCTGAACACGTTCGCGGTGGTGTACCTGGATGACATCCTCGTGTTCTCCAGGACTGAGGAGGAACACCACCAGCATGTCCGCCTGGTCCTCCAACGGCTGCTGGAGAACAGGCTCTTCGTGAAAGCCGAGAAGTGCGTGTTCCACTCCGCCTCCGTGGAGTTCCTTGGCCACATCGTGGAGAAGGGGCTCGTCCGCACTGACCCCAGGAAGACCCGAGCGGTGGAGGAGTGGGCACGGCCCACTAACAGGACGCAACTCCAGCGCTTCCTGGGGTTTGCAAACTTCTACCGGCGCTTCATCAGGGGGTTCAGCCGTGTGGCCGCCCCCCTCACTGCACTCACCTCCAACCTCCGCCCCTTCTCCTGGACCACGGAGGCAGAAGCCGCCTTTTGGCCCTGAAGAGGCTGTTCACAACGGCTCCGGTGCTCGCCCACCCGGACCCGTGCAGGCAGTTCATCGTGGAGGTGGACGCATCGGACACGGGCATCGGAGCCGTCCTCTCCCAGCGGTCGGAGGAGGACCAGAAGATCCACCCGTGCGCCTTCTTCTCCCGGCGTTTCAGTCCTGCGGAGAAGAATTACGACATCGGCAACAGGGAGTTGCTGGCCGTCCACGCCGCCCTAGAGGAGTGGAGACACTGGCTGGAGGGAGCAGGGCAGCCGTTCATCGTATGGTCCGATCACAAGAACCTGACCTACGTGCGGACGGCTAAGAGGCTCAACCCCAGGCAGGCGCGCTGGGCTCTCTTCTTCAGCCGGTTCGACTTCACCCTCACCTACCGCCCGGGCACCAAGAACGTCAGGGCAGACGCCCTCTCCCGTCTGTTTCCCGAGGGGTCCCCTGACGCCCCAGACACCATCCTTCCCCCGGCCCGGGTGGTGGGTGTCGTCACCTGGGCCATCGGTGGTGAGAAGGGCCCAGCGCGCCCAACCCGACCCACGCAATGGACCCCGGAACCGGCTATTTGTGCCTCCCTGTGTCCGGCCCCAGGTGCTGGAGTGGGGCCACTCCAGCCATCTTGCTTGCCACCCCGGTGTCTACCGAACGGCGGCCTTCATCCGCAGGGGTTTCTGGTGGCCCACCATGGAGGCAGACACCAGAGAATTCGTGGCAGCCTGCACCACCTGCGCCCGCAGCAAGGCTCTCCATCGCCCTCCAGCAGGTCTCCTGCGCCCCCTTCCTGTCCCCGGCCGACCTTGGTCCCACATTGCCTTGGACTTTGTAACTGGCCTCCCCGTGTCGCAAGGCAATGACACCATTCTGACCATTGTCGACCGGTTTTCCAAGGCCGTCCCCTTTGTTGCCCTCACCAAACTCCCCTCTGCAGCCGAGACGGCGGACCTTCTCGTCTCCCACTTCGTCCGACCCCATGGGATTCCCCTGGACATTGTCTCTGACCGTGGTCCCCAGTTCACTTCGAAGGTATGGCAGGCCTTCTGTAAGGGGATTGGGGCCACGGTCAGCCTCTCCTCCGGGTATCACCCCCAGACCAATGGGCAGGCAGAGCGGGCCAATCAAGCCCTGGAGGCGGCTTTGCGTTGCGTTACCACCAGCAACCCCGCCTCCTGGAGCAAGTACCTGCCCTGGGTGGAGTACTCGTTCAACTCCATGGAGAGTTCGGCTACCGGTTTGTCCCCCTTCGAGTGTTCTCTTGGCTATCAACCTCCTCTGTTCCCCCATCAGGAGTTGGAGGTGGCGGTCCCGTCCACGAAGGCCCATCTCGTTTGGAAGACCGCCCGGGCCGCTCTGTTGCGAGCTACAGAGCGGGCCCGGCGCAGCGCCAACCGGCGGAGAGTGCCGGCTCCAGCTTATCGACCTGGCCAGAAGGTATGGCTCCTGGCCCGGGACCTGCCCTTCCCTACCATCAACCGGAAGCTGGCTCCCCGCTACGTCGGTCCCTACACCATCGACCGCATCGTCAACCCTTCGGCGGTGCGTCTCCATCTCCCTACCTCACTCAAGATCCATCCCGTCTTCCATGTCTCGCGCCTCAAACCGGTAGCCACCAGCCCCCTGTCTCCCCCTGTCCAAGCTCCTCCACCCCCCAGGATCCTCGACGGTGGTGACATGGTCTGGGATGTCGACCAGCTGCTCGCCGTACGCCGCCGGGGGCGTGGGTACCAATACCTGGTGGACTGGGTTGGCTATGGGCCCGAGGACCGCAGCTGGGTTCCCCGGTCCTACCTGGCCGACCCCGCACTCCTGGAGGAGTTCTATCGGGCCCACCCCAACGCCATCGGACGGTCGCCCGGTGTCTCCCGTAGGAGGGGGGGTCCTGTTGTGGTTACACCGCCCCGAGCTGCCTCCCCGGCACGTTCAAGCCACTCCCCCAGCTCGGACGTGCCGGAAACATCCCGAGCGCTGCACTGCACCAGGTGTTTGCCATCATCCATCAGGCACACCTGTGGCAATCAGGCAGCCTTCTACAAGAAGCCTCCCAGAACGTCTCTCTGTGCTTCGACGTACTGAACCCTGCGGTAAAGTTCTGACAAGCCCTCCAGCGTTCCTTGCATTCTGTTTATTCCCCAGTGTCTTACCTTCCTGTCTCTGTTTCCTCCCAAGACTCTCCCTCCGCGATTTCCACGGCTCCCCGCGTCTCCCTCGTCCCCAGCGACCTTCACGTTTTCTCCCCGGACCTCTCCTGCGATCTCCCCCCTTGTCCCTCTATCTGGAACCCTCCTTTCGGACTCGACTTCCCGGATCTCGGACCTGGACTTTCTCGGACAACCCCTCTTGGATCACGGACTGGACTTTCTTGCCAGGTGCACGCACATTTTTTCAACACCTCCTGGTCATTTGCATACCGCACCACACATAGGCTAAAAACACTCACGCATAGTTATACACGCAAACCACGGGACACCACACATAGTTTATTCACACATCCCACTAACAGAACGCCTTTTTCACCATACATTTCCCTCCAACAATAAAATGACCGGGCGGCATCTCGGTGGCCTTCTAAGGCTCGTAAAAATCAAATTAACAATCAAAAAAAAAAGCCAACATTAGTCCAACTCACCGAACAGCGGGCGACGTAGTTCTGCCGGACTCCGTCGAAAAGAGAGAATGGAGCTCCGCCTCTAAATATAAACTGGGAAATATGACACCACCTCCGGTAGATGGCACGCTCTCCGGAAAAGGCGGCCCCCCACGCCGTTGTCACGGGAAACGTGACGCGACATCCGGCAAACGAGCGCCCTCCCCATAGACGGAAAAAAACAGAAAGGGGGAGAAAAAAAGAAAAAAAAAAGAAAAAAAGGGACAGTGTGTTTTTTCCAGAGACGGGTTAGGGTTACAGTTACAGGACCGTGTGTCCGAGGAAAGTGACGTGTTGTTGACAAAATTGGAGTTTGGAGAGACTAGCTTGGCGACCTTCTTGGGCCAGATGGCGTAAGAGAGAGACCGAGTCACGGCTGCACTGCGTTGTGGTGGGGGCACAAAGCAGGAGGTCGTCGACGTACTGCCATAGGGTTGAGCCGCGCGTCAGCGTAAGTGTGCTAAGGCTGTCTCGAAGCGCCGCGTTGTAGATCGTGGGGCTTTCACAATAGCCCTGACACAGCCTTGTCCATGTGTAAGGCCGACCGTCAAATAGGAACGCAAACCAGAACAGGGACGCTGAAGAAAGCGTTGGCAGGGTCCACAACGGTATACCGCCGTGCAGAAGGGGGAACCTGAGACATAAGGGTGTAGGGATTGGGGACGCAGGGCGTGCGGGCCCTGACAGCTGCATTTACTGCCTGAAGGTCTTGAACGAACCTCCATTCAGTGGGCTGTCCGGGTGGGCGTATCTTCTTCACGGGGAAGATGGGAGTGGAAACCGGGGAGGTGGGGCAAGGGACAATTATGCCCTTGACACGCAAGGCATTGAATACAGGGCAGATGCCATTAACCGCTTCCGGTTTCAAAGGGTACTGAGGTTGGTGGGGACGGAAGTCGGATTTCGGGGTAATGATGACGGGCTCACAATTACGTATGAGACCTACATCCTATTTCCCGTCAGCCCAAAGATGGGAGGGGATGTTGTGAAGCTGCGGAGCAAGTGCAGTGTGTGTGTGTGTGTATGGGCCTCAGTCACTGATGGTGAGGGGGCGGAAAGAGCCAACATTCGTGGCGTCACCGCAACGGTGGCGCTGACGTCTACCCGGTATAATTTTAGTGAGGGGTACCAGTCGCGGGAAGAGTCGGCGGGAAGCCAATCTGACGCCAGAGAAGCTTGTCGCGCGAGTGGACCCGTATCTGTCCACTGGGAACCCCGTGGTTTTACCAAGGAGACGTGCGGGACCGAGTCATCAACCGAAAACAACGCAGTTTGGTCGTTGTCTAATGTACACGTGACATGAGCGGTGCAGTGTAGGTTGTCCGTTGTCATGTAGGTCGATGCGTCCCCTGTTGTGGTGTGTGAGCAAGGGAGCAGAGCCACTGTGTGTATTGGGAGGCGGTAGGAGCCCACATGTAGACCCGTAGAGGGAGGGCGGGGTTATGTGTATGCAAAAAAATATTCGCTGCTGGTAACGAAGTGATGTACAGCCCTGATGAGGTGGAAACAACAGAGATGCCCAGTTGGATCATGCCATCTCTATCCAACAATTTAAATGGGCAGTTATCAGAAATTAAAACAGGCAATTTTGTTGATGAGCTGTCATCCAGGCAAACAAGCGCACAGGAACGGATAATGGCTCCGTGACACACGTACCACTTGCAACAGTGGAGAGGACCGTTTGGCCGCTCCGTGTTAACCGTGGCCGGCCGATAGGCGGTTCTCACCACCGTCCGTGTGGCTCCAGTGTCTAACAAGAAAGGCAGCCCAGCATTTGCAAGATGCAAGGTTATCATTGGCAGTTTTCGGAAAGCTAGCTCATGAGATACATACTGTCCAACTGGGGAAGCTAACAGCAAAGCAGAGTCTTCATTGCAAATCAGTGTATTTGGTTGTGTCTGTGCATTCATACGACCTGATGTGGCAGCAGATGTGTCCAGGACCCCCCCCTCCTCCTCCCATGTCG